>NW_027211034.1:0-115000 GCF_029030835.1 Brachyistius frenatus
AGATAGATAGATAATAGATAGATAGATAGATAGATAGATAGATAGATAGATAATAGATAGATAGATAGATAATAGATAGATAGATAGATAGACTATCTATACAATAAACTGTACAAAAATACCCGTCCAATTATTTATCTCTGTCACGAGTATCAAATAAAGAATATCAATAATTATAGATATCAATAAACAGAAAAAATAAATACTCACAGTAAACGATAAATCTGAGAAAAGAACACGGCTATAAAAAAGAAGAAGTTGAATTCGTATTATATCAAATTATTGGCGTAAATCAAATAATAAGCACAATTAAATTTTATCCAACGTTGTTTCTTAAATTCCTGTCGCAGCCACTTAATACCAAAAAAAACGTCGTTTTTCTAGTTGATGTTCAGATTTACGAGCAGCACCTGAAGGCATCAGTACAAAGTAAAACAACAACCGTCCAAACAACAAACAAACCGACGGCGGCTCCGTTACCGACGGGGTGGTTGATGTACGGGGTCGCTTCCGGGTCTTTTCTGCGCTGGTGACGGTGTTTCTCTGCGGCGAAATGTACCGTTTCTAACAATAAAACCGCGTCGGTGTTCATGTTGACGTAGAAAAAACCCGGCGTCAGGTGGTTTAGAAACCTCCGGAAAAAAAGAAAAGAAAGTGGAGCGCTTCCGGGTTTTTTTTGTTTTTTTTTTGTAAGTGTCCGGGCGGAAACAGCTGATGGTGGGATCCGTTCCGCCTATGCAGCTACGGATGCAGGTTAGCTGCTGATGTCAGCGAAACTCCCTTTTTTTTTTCTTCTTTTTTTTTTTTTGCAGTCGTTTTAACACGCACCGACTTTAAAAAAATAATTGACTCAATCCTTTTCTTTCTTGGTACATTATTGGACATCAGTGTCAGCCTGTTGTATTCCTGGCAACATCGATGCTGCGTTGACTGATTGTTGTTAGCCTGCAAGCTCGTCGGTTGATGACAGCACCGGTTCGTGTGTTTCCGGTGTTTTCTGTTGCTCGTCGCTCCTCTGGCGCTGCATGGTCTGTTTTTAGGTGATTACAAGGTGGGCTCTTCCCCCTGTCCCCCCCTGTCCCCCCTGTCCCCCGTCCCGTAGCGGTCCAAACATGGCTCACGGTGCCAGGAGAGACTCCCCGGAGCTCCCCGACTTCTCCCTGCTCAAGAGGCTGGCCAGAGATCAGCTGATCTACCTGCTGGAACAGGTAGGAACAAAAACTTCGATTCAATTATATTTTATTATATTTTATGTGTAAAGCGCCAAATCATAACACAGGTTATTTCATGCCACTTAACACGTTAAAGTCCTGACAGCAGAATTTTACAGAGAAACACAACAATTCAACAATTCCCACATAAACTAAGAGGAAAAAAACCTCCTCTTTAAAGGAGAAAAACCTCCAACTGAAGGAAGGAAAAACTGTCTTTTGACACACAAAAAAAATGACCTACAGTGTTTCATATAAAAAGGAACATTTAAAAATATGGAAAAAGAAATGAGATGCATAAAAACAGATGAAATTAAACACAAATAGAGTTCAAATATAAAATAACAGGTTTTAAGTCGTTGTTATCCGAAGCCTGCTTCCTCTGACCGCCACTGTTTACTGGGCGACGTGTTTGTTTATCGTTGTTGTGAATACGGACGCTGTAGTTTATTTTCAGCACCGATCTCCTGCCGTAACGAGACCTGAGCATCAAATCAGCTTTAATCTGCGAGCTGAAAATAGTCCCAATAAAAAGGCACAATTTACTCCTCCGTGAGGTTTGTTTGCAAATAATGTTGTTTTAAAGAAAATTATGGGTTTCAAACTTTTTTTTTTGTTTTTACATGGATTCATATCTCCGGGCGGACGAAGGCATGAACCTGTAAATGTGTGTCTAAATGTGCTGTTTGTGTTGTGAACTATGTAAATCTGTGTGTTTGCCGCTGGACTGATTGTCCCTGATTGTCCCTGATCGTCGTCTTCTCGTCTTCGTCTCACAGCTGCCGGGGAAGAAGGACCTCTTCATCGAGGCGGACTTGATGAGTCCGCTGGATCGTATCGCCAACCTGTCGACGCTAAAGGTGTGAAACCACATCAGCTGTTTCTCTTTAGAAAAAGAAAAAAAAGACTCAGTAGAGATTTTAAAATATCTTGTTTTTTTTTTTTTTTTTTTGCAGCAACACGAAGTCGACAAACTCTACAAAGTGGAATACAAACCTGTTATTAGCACCTCAGATCAGTGAGCTTCTGCTGCTTCAGTCTAATACAGCGTTTTACACACACACACACACACACACACACACACACACACACACACACACACACACACACACACACACACACACACACACCTGACAATGTGGCATTAATATTTTACAGGTTGTGTTTTCTGATCCGACCAAGAATACAAACTGTGAAGTGGATATGCGGTGAGTAGATGCAGATTCAATAAATCAGAAAAATGATATCGATGTGAAATAGACGAAGGAAAACAAACAGAATATCATGTGACTGAAAATGCAGTTTTCTATGAAGCAGGTTAAAAAAAAATAAAAAATCACAATATTTAATTAATAAACTCCGTCACTCGTATAAAAACCGTTCCAGCCGTACACACACAGACTCAGAGGTTCAACATAACTACGTCATAATACTTTGGTTTACAGTATTTTTGGCACATTTCAACAACGAGGCAATTCAAAGCGCTTCACATAAAAAACCATGAAAAGCATCAAAACGTCAGGCGAAGGAAAAGGACGTTTTAAAAAAAACGAATAAGAACAAGTGATTAAAACGTTAAGCGAGCTAAAAAAAAACAACCAAAAAAAACACCGCGGTTTAAGACGTCCTCAAATCTGGTTCAGTGAAAGGCAGCAAACAGAAAAAGTGTTGTTTTACAAGAATAAACCTCGTAATTCTCAAAATTGCTTTTTAATAACAGCTTTTTACTTTGAAAGTACATTTTTTGACTTAAAAAAAAAAATCACCTTTAATAGTTAAATACAGTAAATATCAGATACTTTGTTACTTTTTTTTTTTCCAAGTTGTTTTCTAACAGGTGATTTTATTATTTTACCGAAGTCATTTTCTACTCACGTGTTGCTTCCCACCTTGTATTTCCCCTCCTCCCTCCTCCAGACGTGGCCAACGCAGACAAGGCGGCGGGGAAGTTCAGAAGATACAAGATCGTCTTCACCCCTCAGAAGGTATTCGGCCGCTCCGCCGTTCTTACGTTCACGCTCCGCTTCTGCACTTCTTAAATATTTTAACCTGCCGACTCTTCTACGTGGTCCAGTTCTACGCCTGCGAGGCCGTGCTGGAGGAGCAGGGGATGTTGGGCGGTGAGCGTTGAGTGTTTTTTATTTATTTATTTATTTTTTTTAGAGAAAATGATGAGTGTGAGTTGAAAAAAACTAAAAAAAAGAGGGTTAAAAGTTGTGTTTTGCCTTCGTGCAGATGTGACCACGGACGAGTGGGCGTTCTACCTCCTTCCGCTGGACGATGACATCATCAGTCTGGAGCTGCCCGAATTCTTTCGAGACAACTTCCTGGTAAATACAGTTTTAAGTCGTTAACCGACAGATTTTTGTTGATTAACAGATTAACAGACACTTCATTAATCATTTAAATAATAATAATCAACATTTTTTTTATCATCTTGTCAGCTGTCTTTGGTTCCGAATTTATTATCTCTATCTATCTATCTATCTATCTATCTATCTATCTATCTATCTATCTATCTATCTATCTATCTATCTATCTATCTATCTGTCTGTCTGTCTGTCTGTCTGTCTATTATCTATCTAAAATGTCACAAACTTCTTCAAAAACCAACCAAACAAGCTAAATTCGTATTTATTCTCTCTTTTCCTTTCTACAGTTTAATTCCTCATATCTCAAAAGAAATCCTGTTCTGTGTGTGTGTGTGTGTGTGTGTGTGTGTGTGTGTGTGTGTGTGTGTGTGTGTGTGTGTTCTCCAGGCGGGCGACCAGCGCTGGGTGAGGACGGCCGGCAGCGCTCTGCGCCTCCTTCACTCGCTCTACGGTCCGTTCTCGAAGGTCTACGGGATTGGACGCTGCTCCAAGGTCGCGGCACGAACACAGATTTTTTTGTTTGCGTATTTTGGCCGCGACGAGTTTCGGCTTTTAACCGTTTCCCGTCCGGCGCTGTAGATGGCGTACGAGTCGTGGAGGGAGCAGGTGGAAGAAGGAGAACAGAAAGCTCGGCCGGCTGAAATAGGGAACGTTTTTCTAATAGACAGAGGTGAGACGTCACGTTTTTTCTTCTCTCACAATACTGTTGTTGTGATTTTTTTTTTTTTCTTATGTCTTTTGTCTTCGCAGACGTGGACTTCGTCTCTCCTCTGTGCTCCCAAGTTGTCTACGAAGGACTCGTGGATGATATATTCAGAATCAAATGTGGTGGGTATCAGTTAAAGTGTATAAACTGCGTCTGGAAGAAGCGCTTTAATCTGCAATACCACCGACGGCCACCAGAGGCCGGCTCCAAAAAAAAAAAAAGCCTCCATAGACTCCCATTCAACTTCTAAACAATTAAAAAAAAAACTTAGAGTGAAACCCAATTCGATCTCATCCTATGAAAACAGGTGAGGTTTGAAAAACTGCTGTAAAAATGGCCGTTTCTTTTTTTACTTCTGGTCAAGAAATAGACGGAAACTCGCCGGTTTCCGGTCGCCTCATTAACGTCTTCTGTCCCGCAGGATGTGTGGAGTTCGGCCCCGACGTCACCTCCTCGGATAAAAGCGTGAAAGTGATGCTGAACTCTCAGGATAAGGTGAAACCTCAACGACGGCTGCACGTCCTCCCGGCTCCGTGAATTTTAAATTCACTTAATTTAGTTTTTTAACCGTCTCGTAGGTCTTCAACGAAATCCGAAACGAGCATTTCTCCAACGTCTTCGGCTTCCTCAGTCAGAAAGCTAGAAACCTGCAGACCGCGTACGACGTGAGTGAATTTGTTGGTTGTTTGTTTTTTCGCGTAGCTCGTCGGTCCGACGGGGAACTCTCCGGCTAACGCCAGCGTTTTGTTTTGCGTTACTTCTCCAGAAGCGTCGGGGGATGGACATCAAGCAGATGAAGACGTTCGTGTCGGAGGAGCTGAAGGGGTTGAAGCAGGAACATCGGCTGCTCAGCCTGCGTGAGTCTCCGCCAGCCGGACGTTTGTTCAGGTTTGCGTTCACGTTCATTAGAAAAAAAAAACTACAAAAAGAAACTGCTTTTGTTTCAGACATCGGAGCCAGCGAGTCGATAATGAAGAAGAAAACCAAGCAGGATTTTCAGGAGATGCTGAAGACTGAACACTGTGAGGACACTTTTACTCCGTCTCTATGTTAAGATTCATGTTTTAGTTTAAATGTCTTCGATGGTGGTTTTTGGCTCCTAAACTAAAGTATTCTAACAATTAGTTATTATTATCTCCTAGATGGAGATATGGATGGATGATAGATAGATAGATAGATAGATAGATAGATAGATAGATAGATAGATAGATAGATAGATAGATGGATGGATAGATAGATAGATAGATAGATAGATAGATAGATAGATAGATGGATGGATGGATGGATGGATGGATGGATGGATGGATGGATGGATGGATGGACGGACGGACAGATAGACAGACAGACAGACAGACAGACAGATAGACAGATAGATAGATGGATGGATGTCTCTTTCACATCACGTCGTCCTTCAGACCGTTACTGACGCACATCTGGATTTCATGTTTCTCCACCAGCTTTACTTGAAGGATTTGAAATCCGTGAATGTATTTCTTTCATCGAGGAGCACATCAACCGGCAGGTGAGTTTTTATTTCAACACTGATACCTGAACTCTACTCTCGTGTGTTTCCCATCTATTCCTCTGTTGTTGTTTTTTATTTCCAGGTCTCCATGATAGAAAGTCTGCGGCTGCTTTGTCTTCTGTCCATCACGGAAAACGGTGAATTTAGATTTTTCCTATTTTAACATCAGACTCAGATTATTCTCATGTTGTATTTATATATATATATATATATATATATTTTTTTTTTTTCTTTCCCTCACAGGACTCCTGCCAAAAGATTACCGCTCATTAAAAGCTCAGTATCTTCAGGTGAGCAGAGAATATATACGTATATATATATATATTACATGTATATATATATATATATATATATATATATATATATATATATATATATATCTTTTTCGAGAACAACGCTAGTGTTCATTTTTCATTTCATAACGCAATTTCGTCACGTTTAATCTGGGATTTAGTTACAGATCTGTTGAGAGAACTGAAAAACTGCCCAGTAAGCACATTTTAATTCAATAAGATTGAATGGGTTTGGAAGCTTCACTGGCTTTAACGGCACAATGAAATCAGAACTTTACACACAATAATCGAGTTCCTATCGCCGGGTCGTTTACATTTTTTAATCTTCCGTCCGAGATAGATGGGTTTCTCGCAGGAATGAAATGTGTATCTTTTCCTTTTATTTTATTTTGTAATAACCTCTTTACTGGTGTTCGTGCAGAGTTACGGCGTCGACCACCTGCTCACCTTCTCCAACCTGAGGCAGCTGGGTCTGCTGGTGGAGCAGCAGCCCGGCGACACGCTCACCGTCATGGAGAGCAAAGTGGGCAAACTGGTCAACGACCGAACGGCAGGTAAAAAAAAAAAATCAATTAAATCACAGGAAGAAGAAGGCTGAAGGATTTTTATATATGATACAAGACAAGTTTTCAAAAATCACATTTGCGGTACCCTGATCTGATTCTTGTTTTATTTCTTGTTTTTTCTTAGGAAAGCTGACTGACGCGTTTTCCTCTCTGGCGAAGAAAAGCAATTTCCGAGCGTTGAGCCGAAAACTCAACCTGGTAAACGATCGTCTTCTTTACCGATTTATTTTTTTAAAACCAACTTGAATCATGTCAAAAGTTGTTCTGCAAAACATTAAGCAAAAACCTGAAATATTTAAGTCGTTAAAGACAAAATAAAAATAAAGTAAAAGCAATATCATGTCAGAACAACACGAGCACTAAATCCTGCTCAAAACTATTTATTATGTAAATATATATATAAAAAAAATTAAAAAAATTGTGCCAAATCTGGAAACGCTAGAGAACATAAATATTTTTAATCAGGATTTGAATACCAAAAGTTTTGGAGCCGCCACTGAAAGATCACGGTCGGAAAACCGCTGAAAATGCTAATTCAGCGTATATTTGTCGTCTTTCTCTATTAAAAGGTGCCAAAGTCCGATGAGGAATACGACCTGCGTGTTCCTCGGGACATGGCGTACATCTTCAGCGGCGCCTACGTCCCTCTGAGCTGCAAACTCATCGAGCAGGTCGGTAAAAACATTTATTCACATAGCTGAGCTCCACCCAAACCCGCTGAGTCAGCTTCCTTTTACGTGAACAGTAACGTAACTGATACTTAACACACAAATTTGTATCGCAACAGCTTAAATTCAAAAGCATGTTGTTGTTTTTTCTGTTTGTATTTCTTTGTTTTTAGCTGATGAAGCTCACATCTGTCAAAGAAAACAAAACAATGTTTATTTACTTACTTCACTCGTCCTAATTTTTCTTGTCTGTCAACACATCACTGTCACATGACTTCCCTTCACATTCCCTCTGTTTGTAGCTGACATGATGTTACGTATTCAGTCTTTTATTTTCTTTCAATTTGAAAAAGTCGCCGCATTATGCCGACCTGCGGCGTACACTCGCGATATAGCTCCGCCCCCTTTTGTTGCGGCTCCAGGCTAAAACATCTTATTTACCTCATTTCTGAGCAGCCTTTTTTGTTTCCAGCTCAGTTGTGAGAGTCTCTGCTGTGTTTTTGTTTTTTTTGTCCTCTGATCTCTGTGTCTCACTGTGGGCGGAGCTTAAACCTGTGCTGTGTTTCTGTCCTCTGATCTCTGTGTCTCACTGTGGGCGGAGCTTAAACCTCCGCTGCACTGACACAAGCCTGAGGGGAGATCGTCACAAACATAAATCAGTAAAACAATGCTGAATTTGATCACTCGGAAACGGGTGGAGAGCTCCAGTTAGCCGATCGGACCTGTTCACTACTTCGAGGAACCAGGTTTGTAGGTGAAGCTGACTCCCGGTGTGTTCTGCAGGTGTTGGAGCGAGACGGTTGGTCGGGGCTCGAGGAAGTCACCAGGCTGCTGAACGGACGTGAATTCGCCGTCACAGGTGGTGACACACCTGCAGATCCAACACGCAAATCTGAAGAAGTCTTTTTTTTTTTAATTTTTAAAGGTCGCTCTTAAAGGAGCCAAAAAGTAAATCGCCCGCATCTTGATTTATTTATTTTTTTCTTCTGACTCTCATCAGGCAGCAACGGCGCCGAGTCGAGACCGAAGAACGGCGCTCAGCACCTCGTTCTGGTCGTGTTCCTCGGTGGATGCACCTTCTCGGAGATCTCGGCCCTCCGCTTCCTCGGCCGAGAGAGAGGTGAACGCGACTCTTCCTTTGTTGGCGTCGCTGCTGTAGGAGTTCAAATATGAAGAGGAACAAACATCTGTGATAACTGTGCTGGCATATCCCAAAGAAAAAGAAAAGGTGTCAGCCCGTTGAACAAGTTTGCCACGTGCAACTTGCAGGAATCGTAAGGCAGAGTTGTAATGTTGCCATGCCAACGAAAACAAAGATCGAAGTAAAAGGAGGTGCCCTGCGAAGTATAAATAGAAAAGTCGTAGAAAGTTCGGGAGTGCGGATGTTTGTTTTGTCGCCCGCCTTTTTATTGGTGTTTTTGCACAAAATAATGTTTCAGATTTTGGAGTTATTTTTTATCCGACACCGTTAAGTCAATTTGTTTTAATATGATGTAGTTTGGTCACCAGTTTACAGTTGTTGTTGTTTTTCAAACAAGTATCCCTGTGTTTTTTTTTTTGTTCCAGGTTATAAATTCATTGTAGTAACGACTGCAATTACAAACAGTTCAAGACTCCTGGAGGCTTTGCTGGACAACCACGTCTAACGTCTGTCGGCACCTCAACACGGACAGAAACCGGGACACATTCCCGCAGCCACCGGTGGTTCCAGGTCCGGAAGTACAGACGGAGAAATATTCACTTTTTTGTTTGTTTTTGTTTTTGTTTCTGGCTACAAAACAAACTGTAAAGATGTATAAAGTCAATAAATGTCTGTTTGTTTTTTAAAACACGTTTTGCTGTTCTTCTTCTATGTTATTTATATTTTACATTTACCGGTTTTAGTCAGCTGTGAGCTCGTCGGTCTGAAATGAACAACAGCGCCTGTGTGTGTGTGTGTGTGTGTGTGTGTGTGTGTGTGTGTGTGTGTGTGTGTGTGTGTGTGTGTGTGTGTGTGTGTGTGTGTGTGCGTTTTTTTCCGATTACGTCACCGCATCCGCCACGGAAACGGGGTGTGTTTGTTTTAACGGCAGGAGCCGTTGGGGCAGGCGGGCGCGTGTTCTCTACGCGACGACCGAGCCCCCGCCGGCCCGCTCCGGTCTGACACAGCACGCGCTCCCGCTGAACGAGCCAATCAGAGAGCAGAATTCGGCCGCACGCGCATTTTTGAACTGTAGAAACGGGCTGAGTTTGGAGCAGCAGCGCAGAGATCTCCGGTCTCCTCCGCAGGCTGTTGTTGTTTTGTCCGTTTAAAAGGTTTAATAGTGGTCGCGACGTAGTCTGGAACTTAATGATGAGAAAGAGGTAAGAGCAAAGCGTCCTTCCCCCTCCCGCTGTGGAGTCAGTGTTTGTAAAAACAACAACAAATAAAAACAAACGTTAGACGGAGGTAGCATGTAGCTAACTGTTAGCTCACGAGCACCGGTCGGTTTTTAATTTTTTTTTAATTAATTTTTATTCTCTTTCGGTTTTTTTTTTTTTTTTTCCATTTGAACGACTTTTAATTTCTGTGTTATTTACTTCCGTCCCTCGTAAGCGAGGTGCTCGCAGCGGAGGCCGTGTCGTGCCTGAACAAAGCGCTGTGCCACCTGAAGGACATCTGGGAGGAGATCGGCATCCCGGAGGACCAGAGACTGCAGAGGACCAATGTCGTCAAGAACCACATCAAGGTGAGGAGACACGTCCGGCACCTGGCAAACACAAAGTACCGTGTAGTAGGACAGTTTAAAAAATACATAAACACATGTGCGATTTGTTGTCCCCCTTCTGGTGCTCTTCGGTTTGAAGAACCGGGTTTGATAACTTTGAGGAAATCTGAGGCACTGAAGAGGGTGATTTAATAAACTAAAGCCTTTAATCAGTCATGGCTGTTCAATTATAGTAAAAAAAACACAACTCATTTCAGCCTCTGAAGGCCTTCATCAGGGCAGGTGCTGGTCAGTGGTCACATGACCTGTATGGACCAATGAGCTGTCATTGTTAGTCCCACTGTGGTAATTTAGATTTACAGCAGTTTAAGAATACAGGTAGGAAAGATAAATACACAAAAACAGAACAGAATACATGTTAATAAATTAAAAAAAGACTAATGTATAAATACACACACAACTATATACACCAAATACACCTTTTACTGATATGGTGAAATGTTAGTACGCACGTTTATATATATCGTGATATGATATTATGCGTCGACTGAGATTTTTGGATGTTTACGGGGGTTTAAAGCTGTGTTAACGTGATGAAACCAGTGTTTTCCAACCTGTTTTGTTTCTTGAGTAAAAGATCAGAATATTTCCTCCGCCGCTCGCCTCTGATTGGCTCTGAAACCTGCTGCTTTCCCCCTTCAGTAAACACGTCTGTTGGGTTTCGACAGCTTGTGTCTAAAGTTGGGCAGGTGGGAACGAGTTCGGGTGCGTCTGCTGATCGGAGAGAGCCTTGGGGTGGTTGGGAGGGGGGGGAGGGTCACTATGAGTGAAACTGGCCCTGATGGCATGAATCCACTGTATTATGGGACATGTGTAGTTTTTATCTTGGGTTGGAACTGGATTTTTAAAGGTCAAAATCCATATTTAAGTAAGAAAAAAAAAAAAGGATAATTTATCTGCAGGTGTTTAAAAGCAGCCTTCAAATGTTTTAATAATTATTTTGGCTGAAAAATCTGTTATTGCACCGCTGAATTTATGTAACACATTTTTTGACTAGTTATTTTTCAGTTGGTTTTAATCCATCATGAGTGTGGGGTTGATGTGGCCCTAAAAATAATTTCATAATATGACTGAGTATTTTCTACATTACTGATATTGAATAAATACTAAAAACTTGAATAAATACTAAAAAATATATTTATTTATTTATTTATATAATATATACTTATATAATTTATTTTTTCAAAAACACAATTGGAACAAAAATAAGTACAAATGTGACAGTTTGCCTTCTTATATTGTGCAAAAAATGGAAAGAAATAATCTGTTATTTAACTTTTTTTTTGCATGTTAAGTACTTAAAAGTTTATTTATTTTAGTTTGAAGTTATACAGGAAAGAGAACAGCCTTTTTTTTATAATTAAAAACAAAAACTGCTTTTACTCCATCAAAAAAAACCTGACGGGTAGAAAAAAGATGTTGATGACATGACATGATGACATAGCATTTTTAGTGTTCATCTTTTCTTCTAATTTCCCTTCAGGATGAATAAAAAAAAAATGTTTTCATCAGAGTTTGCAGAACAGCATGTTATGATTTGATTTACTGGCCGGCAGAACTTACTGGAGATGATGATCAAGGAGGAAGAGTCTCTGAGGAAGAGGCTCATCATCAGCCTCCAGACCTGCAGGACGGAGATGGAGAAACTCTGCCTGGAACTTCAGCTTCCTGTCTTCGAGGTGACGACGTCATCATCATCATCATCACCATCACCGTCATCTTCATCTTTATCATTATCTTCTCGACTGGATCTTTAGTGTTTTTTTGTTTTTTTTTAATGGCCGTGGTTTCCAGGAGGAGGACGGCGTCAGCATGCTGCAGCAGGAGAAGAACATCCGCACGCAGGTGGAGGCTCTGACGACGGAGCGGGTTCGACGCACGCAGCAGCTGCAGGTTCTGCTGGACCGGGACCGCGACCTGAGCGACGTGCTGTGCTCGGCGCCGTACGCCGTCGGCGCTCCGGACTCGGTGCCGTCGCTGGAGCTGCTGGAGGACTTCCGGCGGCACGTCGCCGACCGGGACGCGGAGAAAGTGAGGAGCCTCGTTTTTATTTATTTATTTATTTTTGTGGTCTGTGCTTCTTCAGATGAGAAAATTCAAACCTTAATTTTTGAATTTGAATAATTTTTTCAAAGATAAAATAAAAAATGTGCTGTTTATGTTGTTGAAGTAAAAACTTTTTGTTTTAACCTGCTACCTAATATTTCAATTAAAAGGCCATTTTTTTTGCTGTAATTACATCACTTTAGGAGATTTTTTTTTTTGTATGAAATGTACTTCTTCAGATGAGAAAATTCAAACCTTATTTTTTTTTTTTTTATTTGAATCAGTTTTCCAAAGATAAAATTAAAAACGTACAGTTTGAAATGAAAGAGAGGGACGCGGGTACTTTTTGTTTTTCGGAACTTTATTTTATTTTTTTCCTGCGACCTAATATTTATTTATTTAAATTTATTCTCGGTTTAACTTGTTTTCTCATGAAATAAGATGCCTTAAAGGAAAAATGTTTGTCTTACACCTCTGAACCGGCTTCATCCATCATCCTCCTCTAAATAATAACATTTTAGGCCGTAATTACATCACTTTAGGAGATCAGGGAAGTTTTTTTCTGCTGATCTTGCAATCCTTTCTGTAAAAAGTGTTGATTTGACGGCTGCCTAAAACCTGAGAATTGTTTTTACAAAAAAATAAAAAAAAAAATAGCTAAAAATGTATTTCTGATAAATTGACACAAACCCGAGAGCCGCTCTGCTTCACGTCCGCAGGCGAAGCGTCACGCCGAGTTCACGGACCTGAAGAAGCAGATCATCGTGATGATGGCCGAGCTGGACCGAACCCCCGAGACCAGCTTCGAGAGGGACGTCGTCTGCGAGGACGAGGACTCCTTCTGCCTCTCCGGGGACAACATCGCCTCCCTCAAGCTGCTCCTCTGTCAGGCAAGGCTCTATTTATATATATATATATATATATATATATATATTTTTTTAACATTCAGTTTTTCCAGCTTTCAGAGTTTCGGGAGTTTTGACAGTTTCCTCTCTCTCTCTCTCTCTCTCTCTCTCTCGGTCGCAGCTGGAGGAGCGTAAAGCGGAGAACGAGGAGTTGTGCGAGGCTCAGCGGGAGCAGATGCAGCGGCTGTGGGAGCGACTGCAGGTTCCCCAGGAGGAGAGGGCGGCCTTCGACGAGCACATGGTGGCGTCCAGGAGGAGGAACCTGGAGGCGGTGAGCGGCGGCGGCGTCCACCGACCGGCGGTTCTTCTGTTAATCCTCCGGCTGCCGTTTCAACGCTTCACTTTTTAATTTTTCTCCTCCTCCTTCAGTTGCGAGCGGAAGTTCGGCGTCTGGAGGAGCTCAAACTGCTGAACATCCGCAACGTCACGGACGCCATCCGCTCCGAGATCACGGCGCTCTGGGAGAAGTGTTTCTTCGGCGCCGAGCAGCAGCGGGCGTTCGCTCCTTATTTCAGCGGTGCGTTCTCTTTTTTTAATTTTTAATCTGAATTATTGTGTTTCTTTTTGTTTTTTTGTTTTGTTTTGTTGCTGAGACCGTCATTGACTCTTTTAGAGGATTTCACCGAAGAGCTGCTGAATCGGCACGACGCCGAGATCCAGCGCTTGAAGCAGCATTACGAGGAGCACAGAGAGCTTTTCGACGGCGTCCACAGCTGGGAGGAAAGCTGGAGGCTCTTCCTGGAGCTGGAGGTGAGGACGCCCTGACGGTAAAACGTCCAGTCAATGCCAAAGTTTTTCATTTGTTTTATTCACAAATGGAAAAACAAAATTGAAATCAGGTGAGGACAGATAATGAATCTCCACATGTGGCAGTCAAAGCTTTAAAAGTAAAAATAAAAAAATTAAATATGAATCAAACAACATGAAATAATTATTTTTTTCCTCACTTGTGAGTTTATGATTGAATTTAAGAAGAAGATGGTTCAGCCGACTTAATAGAAAAGGACATTTATACCCGTTTGAATTCGTGTCTGGTTTTGATTTGATTTATTTTGCACAAATTAGAAACAAGATTTTACAAAATACAATAAAAATAATTCTATGCAGTGCAGAGAGGCAAAAAACAACAACAGTGGGCTTATTTGAAGCCTCCTAGATAATGTTAAAAATGTACAGTTCTGGAAAATACAAAGTTGACATCATAATATCACCACATAGAAATAATGGAAACAAATAACAATATAATAATATAAGCTAAAACCATGAAGTCAATAATAAAGCAAAACGATCGGCGATGGTGGCAGATGAGTGTTTATATGTTGCAGATACGAAAACAGATGTAAAAAAAAAAAAAAAATGTTGAGCACCTTTTCAAGCGTTTAATAGAGGAACATCTTTTTGTCAACTTCATCGCTGCGTGTTAGAAAGAAAGAGAGAAAAAAAAACCGGTCAGAATTAAAATGTCTCGTCATTTTCCTCGTTCACAGAAAAAAGCCACGGATCCGACGAGGTTCACCAACCGAGGCGGGAACCTTCTCAAAGAGGAGAAACAACGGTCGGAGCTGCACAAAAGCCTCCCGAAGGTGAGACGCTTCGTCCTTCTGAAACATCTCGTAGCGCTCTTTTTTTTTAAAGTCAGTAACTCCACATCGTTATTTTTGATGTATTTGTGTTATTTATTTTTGAAGCTGGAGAAGAAATTAAAAGCCCAAATCGACGCCTGGGAGGCCGAACAGAACCGCGAGTTCCTGGTGAACGGCCAGAAGTTCCTTCAGTACGTGGAGGAGCAGTGGGAGCTGCACCGGGTGGAGAAGGAGAAGGAGAAGATGGAGCGGGTGAGCGTGTGTGTGTTGTTGTTTTTTTGCTGTGAAAACGTGCCGACTCGGCGTCCTTTCACTTGTAAAATCCTCACCAGCACCTGAAGAAGAGCAAACAGACGGAGGAGGACATGCTGTACGGGACGGCGGTCCGGACGCCGACCAAGCGAAGGTTCCTCGGCACCACGACGCCGAATAAAACGAGAAAGCTGGTACGACACGACGACGTTCACTATTTTATTTTAGTACATCAGAGCGTTCACACTCACGGCGAAGAAAACATTTGAATATTACATTATTTTGCTCGTTTCTTTTTTCTTTTTTTTTTTACTTTTAATGACTTTGAAAGTGGAGGTTTAATTTTCTGTCCTGACCTGATGAAAAAAACAAAACTATTTAAGTAGCTGTACGAAGTCGGTCTTTAATTTGTGCATACGTAAAATATTAGGAACATTCCCGACGTAAAGGATTTTCAAATTAAAGCAGCTGTTTTGTTTTCTCTACCGCGGCTTAATTAAAGTTGCAGATATTTAATACGTAATATCTTGCTGTAATAAAAAACATCCGTCTCGCCAGTCCTGACCCGCCTCCTGTTTCTCTGTCTTCAGTTCAATGCAACCTCCAGCATTTCCAGCGGCACCTCCAACAGCACCATGCGCTCCGTCTACGGCGGCACCGTCTGCCGCTCGCCGGTGCTCCGCCCACCGCTCTCGGCCAATAAGGTGTTTGTTTTTCCAGGAAGTCGTTTTACAAAACTAAAGGAAAACATTCTGTGACATTTCAGCACTCGGCAAAGGCAGATATAAAGATTTGACCAAAGTATTTAGATATTTTCTGCGTTATGGTTTAATGCACTGGGTCACAAAGCCGGTGTCCACATACTTTTGGTCGTATAGTTTACTTGGTTAATACTGAACACAACTCATTTCGACGTAGGTTTGTGACATATTTTTACTACATTAGCATAAATAAACCTGTTTTTAAACCCTGGTACACAAAAAACCCCTGTTCTGGTCATTTTAATGAAAACAGACTCTTTATATATATATATATATAAAAGCACACATTTAAATTGAATTAGGGCTTAAAGTGATGCTGAAGTAAAGGGCGGAGTGTGAGTGACAGGTGGGGCGGAGTCACTGTGACTTGAATCCCAACTCGTGTGACGTGACTCTCCATCCAGGGCGCGGCGTTGAGGACGCCGGGCGGCGGCAAACCGCCACACCCGAGACTGAAGGGCTGCAACAAGGAGAACGAGGCGCAGCCGAAGGGCAGCCCTCTGGGCGGTGTGTTGCTGCTCACCGCCGCTCGTCCTCAGCCCAACTCCAGCATGGCCTCCGTGGCCAGCACGTATTCAGAGTTTGTGGTAATTTAAGACGTTTTTTTTCTTGTCTCCCGATCCGTTTTCTCTGCATCTTTTTTTTTCATTTCTGTACATTTTAAAGTTCGCTATAGTGGAGGACGACGTTCACATGCTAATGTGATGTCGTTTATATTTTAGAGGGACTTGGTCAACACCGAATCTGTTCAGGCAAGGTGTGTTTGGACTCCTGAAACCTTCTGTAATCCCGACTAATCCCTTTTTTAATTTGCAGTAATTGCATGCCTGTGATTTAAAGAGGAAACACATTTAGCATGTGCTTTTAGCCTTAAACGTGTTGGGGGGGGGGGTGAAGGAAGATCCAGGTTTGAGCGGCAGATGAGTGAATTTGAGTTCATCTCGGAGGCAGTTGTCTTCCTTCACGTCTATCGTGAGCACAGACTCGTAAAAGTCTAAAAAAAAAATTAGGCCGATTCGGAAGAGCTGCAATACCAGCGAGTGCCACTAGAGGTCGGCTCCAAAAAGCCTCCGGCTCCATAGACTCCCATTCAACTTCTCTCATCAAATCCAAAGTGAATAAAATGTGTCCATCAGTTATCTCGGTGTTGTTAGCTAAAGTCACTCCTTCTTCTTAGTTTTCTGGAGGTCCATCTGAAAATAATCCCTCATTCATTAGAAAAGAAGATTCAAGAAGACCTGTTTTTGGGGGCGTGTCTGTTTGATTGACAGGCCTGTGGTGCAGTCCGGTTACAGCTATCGGTGGGCGGGACGTAGTATCGTCAGGTTTCCAATCAGATCGGTCAGATCCACCGCTGGCTCCTCCTCTTTGGCAAAAATGTCAACTAAGAAAAATATTTGTAATTTTTTTTAACCCAATAAAGAGTTGTAATTAATCACTTCCTGTGATAATAAGCATGCTTCACATCAAAGAAATATTTGAGTTCTAATCTTTTATTTAATTTTTTTTTAACTTTGAGAACCGTCGGCTGAAAGTTACAAAATTCATTAAAAGTGGCAAAACCTCCGTTTTTCAGCACGAATAAAACAATTTGTTTTGCTTTCATTTTGTAATTCTCTTCTCGCTATTGTCCTCTAACAGCCTTCACGGTGTCGTTTCGTTAGCGATCAGGAAACGTTACACGCCCGTTCCTCAACGGTCAATTCGCTTCTGAGCGTCCGTTTGTCGCATCGTGACGTTTTTTTTATCGTCGAAATCAACCTCACGTCTGTTTTTTTGTTTTTCCCTCGGCAGCGAGACCTGTCCAAGACCTCTAACGCCAAGATCCAGCACGACGTCCTGAACTCCACCACCACCACCCTCTGACCTCTGACCTCTGACCTCAGGGTGTCTGCAAACCGCTCGTATTAATCGCAGCCCTTCCAGTGAAGGACGAAGGATTCACTACCCGCCACTGCTCTCGGCTTTTATATGTAAATGAAGGTGATAATAATATATTAAGTGTTAAGTCGGTGATAAATAAATCTGGTTTATCACCGTCTCTCAAAGGAGAAAATAAACAACTGTTTGTATCAAAAGTTAAACTAACACTACTTTAGCTCTTAACTTTTTTGCCAGTTATTGAGATGTACTAAATGTTCCGTTCCTGCACATTATTGTTATTATTATTTTTTTTTTCTTAAAGACGCAAAAGAAAGTTTGACTTTCTCAAGTTATGCAATCCGGAGTTACAGGCCAAATGTGTTATATATACATTGCACTTTTATTTTTGTTTAGAAAATATATTTCAGTGCACATGATTTTTTTTAGATTTTTTTTTTTTTTATACTGACTCAACACTGTTCCCCTCCAAAGTCTGCTTTTATAAATATTTGTATATATATATTTCTTTTACTTCCTGTCATAAAAACATCTGTTTCACGATGTTACTCCGTCAACACTCTTATAAGTTTCATGTAGTGGTGCTGCGTCATAGTTTTAAATATAGTTGAAATCACATGGAATCACCATCACGGCTGATTTTTGGAAAAGCTTGTCAAAATATAATAAATGTTTTTTTTCACTCAAGAAAAAATTGTGAACAAATTTTTTTTTTAATCAGTTTTCTCTTTGAAATTCTTCACTTCAACTTTTAAGATTCTAGAAATGATTTGTGACGTTTCTATATTTCTGTTCCTGGTTTTTCTGCAAAACTAAAACTTCAAACTTGTTTTCATAATTTCTCTTATCAGCTAGATTTTCTTTTTGTATTTTCACATAAACATAAAAAATTGGTACGACGCCACAGCTGGCTCACTTTTACTAATAATACAACAGGTGTCATTTGTAGATTCTGTTAACTAAAAGATTTGTATCGGTGGTTATTTTTCTGAGCAAATCACACCTGTAATGACAACATGTGACCCCTGTCACATGTCTGTGTCTGGTCACCTACATATTTTAAGAGTAACAACAGCATTATTTATTATAAAAAAATATATACACTTAGTCACTGAAAACACGTGTATACGTTTTAAAAACTCCCAAAAACCAATTAAAAGCCAGTGTTAAAAGTAATAATTTTAATTTGCGGGACAAGAACAGTTCATCTTTTTACTTGTTTATGTGTTGTAGTTTTTGTGGCGGTGACGGGCTTTTATTCTGAAGGAATTAACACCGGAAGTCCCGTTGTTTAGCGGAAGCTGAAAGGGTTCATTCCGTGTGAGGAACACGTGAACACGTTTGACAGGTCAGACAGCCGGCGCACAAGGACTCGGAGCAGGAATGAGAAGCTGAGAGACTTTGAGTCTTTCCTCCCAAACCAGCAGCAGCCATGTCCGGAGCGTTAGCGCGGCTGCTCTTCTACCCGACGTTGGCCTACAATGTCGTCATGGAGAAGGTGTCCTCCAGGCGGTGGTTCGACCGAGTGGACGAGACGGTGGTCGTCGGGGCGCTGCCGTTCCGGTCCATGACGAAGCAGGTCAGACCGACAAACAAACAAACAAACAAACAAACAAACAGGCTGACTCACCGGCGACGGAACACCAGCTGCTGCACGAGCGTGCACAGAGGGGGCGGGGCTTTAGATACCTTTTATTTATTTTTTATTTTTTTTAGCAATTTATCTTATTTGTAAGTTATTATGAATGGGTGGATAGATGGATAAATACTTAAAAAAAAAAAAAAATGTCCAGGCAGCTGGGAAGCTCATGTTACCAGGAAAACCAAATAATAAAATGAGTTAACATCAATTTAGGAAGAAATAATAATAATAATAATAATAATAATAATAATAATAATGATGATGATGATGTTTGTTGTGTTGCAGCTGGTGGAAACAGAAAACATTCGGGGGGTCGTCACCATGAACGAGACGTACGAAACCACATATTTCTGCAACTCGACCGAAGTGAGTTTATTTTATTTTGTGTTCTCCACTTTGTAGGCCAATCAAGAGGGTTAGTTTCGTGTGTGTGTGTGTGTGTGTGTGTGTGTGTGTGTGTGTGTGTGTAGATAGTTACTTTATTAATCTCCAAGGGAGGACATTTTTTCGCTACAGCAGCATTTATAGATACAGGAAAGCAGTAAAATCACAGTAAAAAATATTAAATATAAAAATAAAAGTGTGTGTGTGTGTGTGTGTGTGTGTGTGTGTGTGTGTGTGTGTGTGTGTTGCAGGAGTGGCAGGCCGTTGGTGTGGAGCAGCTGAGGCTGAGCACTGTGGACCTGACCGGCGTCCCGAGTCTGGAGAACCTCCAGCGCGGCGTGGAGTTCGCGCTGCAGCACCGAGAGCGGGGAACCAGCGTGTACGTCCACTGCAAGGCCGGACGCTCCCGCAGCGCCACGCTGGCCGCCGCCTACCTCATCCGGGTCGGTACCGAGTCGACGGATCAAAGTTTGTGTCGAGTTTATTCTGCCGTTAGACTCTCTGAAGCGTTTCAAAGGTCCCTGTTGACCATTTCCAGAGTTTGACCCCAAAATCTGGTGTTTTTCTGGGACACCGCTCTAAAAAAACCAGACGTGATTCCGTAGTGGAAATCACTGCATGGGCTCAGGAACACTCGGCTGTAAGCGGGCGTGTTGAAGAACTTTTTTTGACGTGTTTTTTTTTTTTTGTGCCGACAGCTACACTGCTGGACTCCCGAGGAGGCCTGTGAGAAGCTGGCGTCGGTTCGACCGCACATCCTGGTGCGCTCCGCCCAGCTGGAGATGCTGAGGCGGTACCACCAGCAGGTGTGTGGACAGTCCAGCTGAGACACAGCTGTTGTCTGTCCT
This sequence comes from Brachyistius frenatus, assembly GCF_029030835.1. Taxonomy (NCBI): domain Eukaryota; kingdom Metazoa; phylum Chordata; class Actinopteri; family Embiotocidae; genus Brachyistius; species Brachyistius frenatus. The sequence continues at coordinate 20,391 of NW_027211034.1, forward strand.
TCACATCACGATGTAAAACTACTGGAGAGTAAATGTCCATCAAAAGCACCTGAGTTTTAAAATCAGGTTTTTGTTTTACTGGAAATGGCAGGTTTTTATTTGTTAATTCATAACAACGAAAAAAAAGACAAATTTAAAACTCAGACTTTTTGGTTTTGGCTAAAACATATTAATTGATTAAATTTGTAAAGCTCAGTTACATTGAAAGAAATGGAACACTTGGGAATTCCCATTTTCTGTCTTTTTTTTTTCAACCCTATCATCATATTTTAGCCAAAAATATTTTCAATTACAAAATATTTGCGTCGTTACTAGTAAAACACTCCTGTTGGTGCTTTTTTTGTGTTTGGCTGCATTGTGGGCATTTTAAGTGAAGAATTCAGGGATGAAGTGGTGACTGAGCGCTCGGACATTTTCATTTCAATGTATCATATTTTTCAACAGTGCCTCAAATTTTTAAATATTGACGATGATGATAAATAAATATTTGTGACATGAATTTATAAATAAACGTGGTGATTTTTATTTTCAGTATTTTTGGTATTGCTAGCAAAAAAGTATGTCACTATGCACGATGAAAGCTGTTCTAGTAAAGTGAGACAAAGTAATCTCAGAAATAAAAAAATGTGCCTTCATTAAAATGGTAATGAACGATTCTTTTTTTAGTTAATGCACCATTTTTTTTTAACTAATTATGGCAAATATTTTGGCCACAAAAAAATAATTTGGAAACCTAACCAGCCAATTTATCATAAAAATCAATCCATAAACAGAGTTAGAAAAGAACTCTTTGGTCACGTGGAGAAGAATTTGAAGAATTGTGTGGGTGATTTTTGCAGTGCCGATATTTTGAAGTCATTATGTGCAGCCTTTTTCAAACCGTAGATTAACTTTTTCCCACAGAAATGTTGAATGCCCATCTGTAAAAAAAAATTCTAAATTTTTACATTAATTTCTAGTCCCTTAAAATGTAAAAGGAACATAAAATTGATTAAAAACCCTTCTGGTATCGTTTAAAAAAAAAAAAAGTCAATTCACTAATATATAAACGGATGCCTTAAGTATATACTCTCAAAAAAATTGATTATAATTTATCATATTATTTTTCATGTATTTTCAGTCTTGCTATTTAATTATTTTTTAACTCTCACAAAAATGGCAGCTTTCTTCTTTTTTTTTTTTAAATTACAATACTTTGCTGCAAATGTAATAATTTGTATAATTCGTCTTCAGTTTTGAAGAGTGTACTTTAGAGTTGAAAAGGTTAAACCCTCTCCTGTCTGTTGTCCACCTGTTTACGTCGATGAGCCTCCGGGCCACCAGGGGGCGACAGACCGCGGGACGCCGCCGTCTCTGCGCCCCGAACACAAACCGACTCCACGGAGAAAGCAAAACATGGCGGCGTCGCTGGTGCGGTTTGTCCGCGGAGGTCTCGGAAGGAGCTTTAACGGCAAGTCGACGAGAAAAATAAAATTTCGTGTTCCCGCAGACTGTTCGCGTCTAAGTCGAGTCGGTTTACGCGCCGCTGGAAACCTGCGTCGTGTCGCGTTCAGGCGTCAAACGTGTCGTGGTTTGACCTTCGAGCTAGCTGATGCTAACGTTAGCCCGACGTTGACGGGTTGTGTCGTCTGGGTTTCTTTAAAACACTGAAACCGTCTTTTGCAGATGTGTTTGGTTGTTGTTGTTTTCTGCTGCCAGTGTTTCATGCTTTTATGTTTTGTTTGTGACTCCTTCCTTCTGATTGTCCTCCTTTAGTTGCGAGGAGGTCGTGTGTCCTGCAGCAGCAGCCCAGACAGCAGAGCTCCTCCGCCGACAACAAGCGTGAGTCCGCCGACAACCGCGACGGGACATCCCACGAAGGGTTTACTGTGGAAGGGAACAGCTCTGTTGGACTGCAAACAACCTCACACTTTGGGAGTCCTCTTTGGGAGAGGGAGTTTATTGTAGTTGTGGACAGACTGACTCACGAGAAGATCATTTATTCTCTATATTTTTGATTTGTTCCTTTATATCTGGTTTTATGTGAAACCCTGCTTTAATTTTGCACAAAATAAAATGCATAAGAAACAGATCAAATGTATAAGAAACAGATCAAATGTATAAGAAACAGATCAAATGCACAAGAAACAGATCAAATGTATAAGAAACAGATAAAATGTATAAGAAACAGATCAAATGTATAAGAAACAGATCAAATGTATAAGAAACAGATAAAATGTATAAGAAACAGATCAAATGTATAAGAAACAGATCAAATGTATAAGAAACAGATCAAATGTATAAGAAACAGATCAAATGTATAAGAAACAGATAAAATGTATAAGAAACAGATAAAATACATAAGAAACAGATCAAATGTATAAGAAACAGATCAAATGTATAAGAAACAGATCAAATGTATAAGAAACAGATAAAATGTATAAGAAACAGATAAAATACATAAGAAACAGATCAAATGTATAAGAAACAGATCAAATGTATAAGAAACAGATAAAATACATAAGAAACAGATCAAATGTATAAGAAACAGATAAAATACATAAGAAACAGATCAAATACATAAGAAACAGATCAAATACATAAGAAACAGATAAAATACATAAGAAACAGATCAAATACATAAGAAACAGATAAAATACATAAGAAACAGATCAAATACATAAGAAACAGATCAAATACATAAGAAACAGATCAAATACATAAGAAACAGCTAGTTTTGTTCCACGTCTTTGGACATAAATAACAACGCGAGAGGTTGAATACGTACGCCGTGTTTTTCGTCCGTCCTTCTCGCAGCCACCGTCCGGCCCAAAGATGCCGTCACTCACAGCCAGCTGGCGGCGTTCGGGGAGTACGTGGCCGAGATGATGCCCAAATACATCCAGCAGATCCAGGTCAGTTCCTGTAGATGCAGTATCGAGTTTAAAAAGAAGAAGAACAGGGATAAGCTTTTTCATCTCGTTTCTAATTTATTACATTAATTTAATTTGTATTAACTCGTAGCACTTCTATTTATTTCAGGTTGTTTTTTTTAAGCTTTTTATGCCAGTGGTTATTTATTGTTGTGGTTTTTATTGCTGTTTATTGATTGTCATGTGCTGTTGTGTTTGATTATTATCAGGATTGTTTTGCCGTCCCTCTATTACTGCAAAACAAACATCTACCTGCGGTAGAAAGTAATGCAACCTGATACTGAGGTTCTTAAAGTTTAGATTTTTATAAACCGTACTGATGGATTGTGTGTGTGTGTGTGTGTGTGTGTGTGTGTGTGTGTGTGTGTGTGTGTGTGTGTGTTTGCGCGCAGGTGAGCTGTTACAACGAGCTGGAGGTGATGATCCACCCCGACGGTGTGATCCCCGTGCTGACCTTCCTCAGGGATCACACCAACGCCCAGTTCAGGAACATGATCGACCTGACGGCCGTCGACATCCCGACGCGGCAGAACCGCTTCGAGGTAGCTGTCGCGCACACACACACACACACACACACACACACACACACACACACACACACACACACACACACCGCGTGTAAAGCATGGAGAGAGAAATTATGCCGAGGCGGCGATTTGGAGATCAAATTTTTTGTAACGACGCGACGTTCTCGAAGGCGATTCCAGTTCAAAGCTCCTCGCGTCAGCCGCCGCTCTTGTTTTTTTTTTTTTTTTAAGTGAATGAAGGATGTCGCCCTCGTCACGTCGGGTTTTTTAATTAACGTCTGCTGCGACCTGTCGGGACGTACTGATAACGATCGATAAGTTACTTTGATTCAGAACAAACGCTAAAAATGGGAAAACGTTCTGGAATTATAAATACCGTCTTTTTTCCAAATGGTTTTTAACTCGCGTCGTTAAAAATCAGAATTAATGCTGTTTTTCTAACGTGTAATGAAAGCCGTTTGACCAACAAACATTTAAAGTTTTGTTCAATTAAATCATCACATCATCACATCTACAGGAATAAGAACGTGTTTACTTGTGTTAATGTCACTTATTTATTTATTTATTTGTATTTACATTTTTTTTTTCTGTTTTCTGTAAGTATACATGTTTTTGGTTTTAGTTTTTTCGGGGTGTGTGTCCTGCTCTGCTTTTCATGGATGCTGTTGATATTTTGAATTTATGGCTTTAAATTGAATGAAAAAGGTCCGAATCTGAAAACATGAATAATCAACGTAGATTCATATTTAGGAAAAAATAAATAATCTGTGAATATATCTGCCCCCTGGTGGTCTTATTCTGAACTACATCACATGTAAACAAGCTGTCCGAAGTGTGTTCATACTGTGTGTGTGTGTGTGTGTGTGTGTGTGTGTGTGTGTGTGTGTGTGTGTGTGTGTGTGTGTGTTCAACAGATTGTGTACCACCTGCTGTCGCTGCGCTACAACTCTCGTATCCGCGTCAAGACCTACACCGACGAGCTGACGCCGGTGGACTCGGCGGTGCCGGTCCACATGGCCGCCAACTGGTACGAGAGGGAGGTGAGTCCCGACCCGAAGACTCGTGTCCGTTTGATGAATCCGTCTTCGATCGGAGGGACGTTCAGTGAACGCACCAGACGAACCTTGTGTATTTTTTGTTGCCCCGCCAGGTGTGGGACATGTTCGGGGTTTTCTTCGCCAACCACCCGGACCTGCGGCGCATCCTGACGGACTACGGCTTCGAGGGTCACCCCTTCAGGAAGGACTTCCCTCTGTCGGGATACGTGGAGGTGAGTTCAGATCTCACGGCCTGATGGACCTTGTTGTTGTTGTTGTTGTTGTTTTTTATTGATTAATTCCCACAAGCCTTCAAAACGGAAAAAAATTCAGTTTGTTTTCTTGGTGAAACTGATTAGATTTCATTTGTTCATTTCAGCATTGTAGCCAAAAAACATCTTATTTATTTACTTTTTACGTTGTCAGGAAACAATATCTGTTTTTAAAAATAAAGATATTCAGACTTGACCATTTAATCGCCATAAAATACACCAAATTGTTTCCATGAAAACACTAAAATGAACTAAAATAATAATAATAAAAAAAAACACAATAGAAATCAAGGTTGCTGTTTTTCTTTCTATATTATAATATATTAGCAGTCAGTACTTTGAGCATTTGTTTTATAACTGCAGTGACAGTTTTAAAAAAACACAAATTCAGACAGCGAGAGTTTTAGCTGTCACAAACCCAAGGGACCAATCCCGTCCATTTGGGGGCGGGGCTTTCCATATCATGGCTTGAACAGTGGAGGAAAAGGTGGAGGGGGAGGTGGGGACCACTTGCCTTCATTTAGTACGAGCTACTTTAAGCCATTTTAAGGCCGTGGAGGATTTTTCTCCCGGAAATAATTTCCTAAATCTAGAATTTTGACGACCGGATGTTGTTGTTTTTTTCCGAGGTTCATTTCGACGACTTTAAATATCTGCCGCGTCCTCCGCACTGAGTCCCGTTTCCCCGTCTTTGCAGGTGCGTTACGACGACGAGCTGAAGCGCGTGGTGGCCGAGCCCGTGGAGCTGTCGCAGGAGTTCAGGAAGTTTGACCTGAACACGCCCTGGGAGGTGTTCCCCGCCTACCGAGAGCCCAAAGACGCCGCGCCCAAACTGGAGGCCGGCGACGCCGAGAAGAAGTGACGGGGCTCACGTCCTGTCTTCGTCCCTGTTGTTCCGGGACTCCGCCCCCTTCCACGAACCCCAATATTTATGTAAATAACAAAATGTACGAGTAAAACAATCTTTAAATGAGCGTTGTGGCGCTTTGGTTTTTATTTGGAGCAACTGGTCTGAGAAATCTAATCTAATTAATAGATTCTCCAAAATGTAAGTAAATATAGGCAAATATTTTTTTGATTTCGTCCGGCGCCATCTTTGTTAGTTCGGTGCAGGAAGTGACCATGTTTGGACGAGCTGAGGGAGGAGCCAGCGGTGGATGTGACTCGATCTGATTGGAAACCTGACGCTCCAACGTCCCGCCCACCGATAGCTGTAACCTGACTGCACCTCAGACCTGTCAATCAACATAGTGGGTCACAAAGCAGGTGTGTCCACATACTTTTGGTCATATAGCTTTCTAATTTCTATGTAACATATTTTTACAACCTTTATGAAGTATTCAGTCTCATTTTGTTAATTAATCTGAGTCCACCGAAAAAAGTAATATATAACTTTTAATAACTTCTGCGTATTGTTAAGCTCTTGTCTCTTCTGCTGCTGTGCAAATCTACAATACTGGAGTCAACCAGCAGGTGGAGCTGCAGCACAGAAAATGGAGATATCAAGAATAATTCATGTCGGGACACATTCGTCAGTCCAGTCTGTACATTCCTCCTTTTATTTTGTCAAATATTTTCATTGAAGCATTCATTTTTATTGATTTTTACACGTAAGAAATGTTTCAAAACGATTCAAAGAGTCAACATGAGCCGGACTACTGAAAACAAAACAAAAACAAAAAAAAGGACATAGGTCAAAATGTTTTTCACTTAGTTATTTTTAATTTTTTTTAAATCTTGTTTTTCCAGCAGTTTTTTTTATTTCCTCATTTCTGAAATTTAGACCGAGCACTAAAACCAATAAGTGCTGATTAATCACTTTGACCCACGTCATGCTCCACATATTTTTTTTATTTTTCATAATACACAATCTTTCATGGGGGGGAGGCGGGGTGGGGGGTGGGGGGGGTTGATCCAGAAAACAGAGAAGCACAGACCGGAAAAAACATCCAACACAATCGTCAGTTACTGTACAGATAATTCACAGATAAACGGGCGGCGACCGTGAAGCTACTCGACTTTTCCTCATTTTTTTAATAATTTTTTTGTTTTGAATCTGTTGTATTTTTTTTAAGTTGCATGCACACACAACCACACGAGTGCTTTCAACACGCCACGAGTTCCTGCGCGGGAGATTTGGTTTTAACGCCTTTTTTTTTTTTTTTTCTTTTTTTTTCGCAGACTTGTCGTGATTTTTTCTTTTTTTTCTTTTTTACCAGAGGTAAAACTATAGAAACGTTAGGCTGTCGGAGAGGAACGAAGAAAACAAAACCACCGACGGGGCCGGACTTGTGACGGAGTACGAGATTATCTGAAATGAGGCACAATCGCAAAGTATCATTTCACTGTGGAGGAAAAAAAAACAAACAAAAAAGCAGTTCATTGTCGTTTTTCTTCGCCGCGGTCGTACAGGACAGGAAATGGTGGATTTAGCGAGGCGGCGGCCCGAAGCCCCGCTGACGGTTAGTTTTCCAGAGAAGTCCCGTTTCCACCGGCGACGGAGAAATCCTGAGACTTCCTCTGCTCGCGCCGTCACATTTTCACCGTCTATCTCGATCGGTATTTAACTCGACCTTTTCAGAATAAAAAATATCAAGTAAAAGTTCATGTCAGCGTTTCGTGGAGCGGCTTTAATTCTACTTTTTATTTTGTTTTAAGTTGGGAGTTTTGGGGTGTTTGGGAAGATTTCCAACCCTGGAACTGGAGCAGATTTAACCGCATATTAAACAAAAAAATGTACTTTTTCTCTTTAATTTCCTGCAGACCTCGTCATTTTCCCTCATTGAAAACGCTGTTACTAGAAAGCCGTCCGTTTGTACTGCTTGAGCGGTACACGTTAGCGAAATTAATCTGTTACTAATCGTTTTTTAGGAATTTAGTTACAAAAACAAAAACAATTACAAATGAAGAGGTTGCATGCTTGTAAAAAAATTTCTAATCGGTTTGATTATTATTGCAGCGTTCGACTATTTATTTATTTATTGATTCACCCTTCCCAGAACCGTTGGTGATGGACAGTCCGCCTTGCGTCATCGTGCCTCCTGGCGCCATGGAAACGCTCCAAAGACGCATTCGACTCGGATGACGTCTCTCCGAATAAAAAAAACCCAATTTGGGATCATTTCTTTCCTCGAATATTTCACGTGAACATCTCCGTCTCTTCCTCTTTTGTTTTGTTTTTGTTTTGGTTACCAGCCTTCAGTTTTTTTCCCTCCAAAGTTTCACCTCGTGTAATTTCCGACATGCGTCCGAGGCCCCGCCCCCTTCTTTGATTGACGCGCTGCAACAATGAATGAGTCCGACCCGAATCGTTGTGATTCCTGTTCGTTGTGATTATTTAACGAGCTAACTAACTTCACTTCGTCGCGTGCGTTTTATTTGCTTCCCGTTTCCACCTGGAAACAACACGGATACAAGAACCAAAACAATAAAAGCAGGCAGGCGACAAAAACAAAAACAAAAACACTCCACAGGGTGCAAAAATTCGACGATAATTGGGTTGTGGGTTTTGTCACCGTAAGCGACCCTTTTACATTCCACCAAGTCTTTCAGGAGTTATTGTTTAACGCAAGAACATCGATGAGCATAACTTTCTGTGTAATCCTGCATCTCGCAATCGAGCTGCGTCGGCAGAAATCGGTCGAAACAACCCTTTAAACGTGAAGCTAGCATCGCGTAAAGTCTCTTGGTATTTATTCATTAATTTATTTTAAATATCGCTGATTCTTGAGGTTTCAAGGAGTAAATTTGCCTCTTTTTTTTTTTTTTCCACATTCAGTTTAAGCTGCGATTTAAAATAAATAAATGTTCAATAAGAATGAAGTCGTCGCTCCCCGTTCGGCTCCTCTCCGGACGGGGAAGGCGATTTCACGAAGTCGAGGTTCATCGCAATTTGAAACGGCGTCATCTCCTCTCCCGGCGGCGTGAAATTAAAAACGGACACGCGTCGTTAGATCGGCCGGAGGGGAGCGGAGAGGACATTCGCATTTCAATCCCCCCCGCCGCCGCGGCCGTTACCCGAAAGACGGGACTTCACAAAAATACGCTTGATCGAATCGGAAAATGAGATTCCCTCCCTGGAAACCAGTCGGACGGGTTACCCAGTCTGCACACTTTGAGGCTTCACCTGCCTCTACGGACCTACGGAGGAAACAGGGACTGTTGTTGTTGTTGTTGTTGTTTTTTAACTCGCAAACAGAAACACAAAGAGTCCTTTTGACGAGGATAACAAAATACGCACTGAAAGGAATATTTCACTCCCCAAAAAGATGAACGTGATTATCGACGTCCGCCGGAGGAGTTCGTCCTCGTCGCTTCGTCTGCAGCTCAAATAAAAAGGCAGAAAACGTCGTTACGTTCCGAGAAACGTACGTTTACGCAACTAGGACGCGAAAAACATTGTCGTTTTTAATACTTCGCCGCCACGTTTCAGAGAGAAATATTGCGCTGGTTACTTTTAAAATCAACTATTTACGTACAAAATATATCGTACTTCACTTCAAACCCACCGGAGGTGATTTAAAGAAAAACGTGCAACACGCTGACAAATTAAGAGCTTCAATTAACATTATTTCCTATTTTTAAGCAGTTTTAACACTTAAATCATCAATAACATGCTACAATTTATTTGTAGACATATATATATATATATATATATATGTGTTTATTCATTAATATTTATTTAATTTATGAACAACTTTAACTTATTTCGACGCCCAAAAGTGGAGAAAAAAAAAGCTCTTATAATATAAAATATATCCCCTAAAAAAATGACAAATATTATAAAATAATAAACACTTCAAAGTGCTGTCATCTACTTTTAATGACATTTTAGTGAATCGTGAATCATTTATTGAAAGTTTATTTCCTGGTTGAGTCATAAATTATAGTGTTAATATATTATTTTTAATAATGCACGGTATTATTAATAATGTGATAATACACTTTAACGCACATTTAAATTTCATGTACTTTCGCCGCAAATGTTCCGACTTGCAGTGTTTCGATCTGAATATTTCCTGCACAAATCACCGAAATTTAGTTTTGACTTTTTATCAAACGTTTTAGCCGCGGTTCACAATCCGGTTTCTTCTTCTTCTTCTTCTTCCCACCGGAGCGCCGACATCAGATTTGATAAAACGCCACCGATTTTTGTTTTTGTTTTTGAGCTGCAGGAAGAGACGTCGGTTACGACGGCCGACTCCTTTCGGCGGCGGTGCCAACTTCTCCGGCGAAAGGTCGGACCGACGCGGAAGGCGAGCGGCGGAATATCGACTTTTTTCGTTTTTCGTTACGGAGTGAAATATTCACGTTTGAGCGCTGATGAATGAAGTCGTCTCCCGGGAAGCCGTTTCGCTGAAAGATTTTCCTTTTAAGTCACAAGGTCCCCGTTGAATTCCTCCCACATTGTTCAGTCCCGCCGCCGCCGTGTCGCGGCCGCTAGGGCTTCTTGTCTGCGTATGATTGGCTGGCGGCGGCGGCGGCGGCGGCGGGGAAGTCGGGGTAAACCAGGAAGCCGGTGAAGGTGATGTACTTGGCGTGGTTGCTGTAGGCGCCGAACCCGTCCCTCTGGTGGGAGTAGAGCCAGACGGTGTCGCCGGGCTTCAGCGACATCATCAGGCTCTGGCTCTGCAGCGCCTTCTCGCCCTGGCTGTCGTCGTAGATCATCGCCTGCACCTCCAGCCGGTTCTTCATCAGCTTGACGGACAGCGTCTTCTGCGGCAGCTTGCCCACGTTGAAGGAGAAGTAGTAGGCGCCGGGCACGCGGCAGGTGAACACGCCCTCCGTCACGTTGAAGTCCTCGCCGATGTTGACGAACGCCGTGTCGAAGCCGACGGGCCGGTGCTGCGGCATGCCCGCCTGGTCCACCCCCACGATGCTCTGGGTGCGCCCCACCGAGAAGGCCGATCTCTGGTCGTCCTCTTCCTCGTCCTCGTCCTCGTCCTCGTCTTCCTCCTCCGCGCGTCGCGCCTCCTTCGCCTCCGCCGCGTCCCTCGCTCCGAACCCGACGTGCTCCGTTGCCCGGTTACCGTCCTGCGGGGGCTGCTGGGAGCCGTGGGCCGGGTGGGGGCGGTCGTGCGTCGCCTGGTAGCCGTAGGTGTCCGGGTAGACGAGGTAGCCGTTGAAGGTGGTGTAGTGTCCCGTGTTGCTGTAGAGGGCGTAGCGAGGGTCGCCGTGGAGACGCAGCCAGACGGTGTCGCCGAACTCCAGCTGCAGCATGACGCTCTGGCTCTGCACCTGAGGACGGGAGGGCGCGCTTCATTACACCGGAGAGTCACGCCGACACCAAAACACACCGGAGAACCAGCTATGACATCATAAAAGATCCTGAGACAAAACTTGGACCGCAGAGTGGACGTAAACGTGTTCGTAGCTTCCGGGTCTGAAAAACGAGGCCGATGCAGAAGCGCCTGAAGCTGCAATACCACCGAGGGCCACTAGAGGTCGGCTCAAAAAAAGCCTACATTGACTCCCATTCAACTTCTCTCATGAAATGAATTAGTTAATACATTTTTTTCCATCAGTTATCTTTGTGTTTTTAGTTAAAGTCACTCCTTCTTCTTAGTTTTCTGGAGGTCCATCTGAAAATAATCCCTCATTCATTAGAAAAGAAGATTCAAGAAGACCTGTTTTTGGGGGGCGTGTCTGTTTGATTGACCACCGTTCGCTCCGCCCCCGAGCTCGTCTAAATATGGTCACTTCCTGCTCCTAGCCGATGGCGCCGGACAAAAATCCAAACCGGTGGCCTCATTGTTGGCCGTTCAGAAACCAATTTACGGCAACGCAAAGACGCGAATGTCTTTTGCGTTGACTGGATTTTTGCGAGTTGAAAATGTTTACCTTGAACGGCCGTACTCGCGCAAGTAAAGCAAGGCTGAAAATGTCTCAACGTCTGTTTAGTCTCGACACACAAGTTCTGCTGTTATCGGCTGAGGTCGCCGGTCGAGACAAAATGACTCCACGCCTCCGTCTCCGGTTCTGTCGGAGGTTTCTTCACGCTAAAAGGGAGTTTTTTTCTTCCCGCTGTCGCTCATTTGGTAATTGTTGAATCGTCGGCCTCCTTTCTATAATCTTAAATTCTTTCGTAAGGAATTTACCACGTTAAGTGCACAAAAATATAATGTGTGATTTTGCCGCTACATATAAAAAAAAGCTGAAATGAATTGAATTGGAAAAGATCGGTATCTCATGAAAGAAGTCGATGCCTTTTGAATGGGGGTTTTCTTTATTAAAGCCAGCCCCTAGTGGCCCTCAGTGGTATTGCACTTTTTAGGGCTTCTTTAGCCTCGCTAATCTTGGGACTTTTTTTTTTTTTTGTCAGCACGATAACGCAGTCAGGAAACACCCAAACTCGACCGCACCTTGCGCTCCTCTCCGGCGTTCTCCTCGTACACGATGGCCTGCACCTCGTTGCGGTTCTTCATCAGCATCACGGAGAGGTCCTTGTGCGGGAACTTCCCCACCGTGAAGGAGAAGTAGTACGCTCCGGGGATGCGGCAGCGGAACAGACCGGCCTTGGCGTCGAAATCCCCGCCGATGTTGACGTACACGGCGTCGAAGGTGACGGTCATCTTGGGCCCGCCCTCCATGCTGTTGGTGCGCGCCACCGAGAAAGCCGAGCGCAACTCCGCGTCGTCCGGCAGGCGGGCGAAACCCGACGCGCCGCCGGCGTGGCTCAGCCACAGCAGGCCGATCAGCGCGCTCGCCGGGAGCAGCATCGTATCTGTGGAGGAAAAAAGAAAAAGAAATACGTTTCGTTACAGCAGGTGAAACTTTTAAAAGTTTTTGCCGACTCGTTAAGTTCCACGTTTTGAGAAGATGCTGATTGGATCATCTGGCAAAAACCGCAACCAATCAGGGACAGAGGAAGTTAGTATTCGTAATAAATTACACTGTTTCATTCACATGTTTCATTCATGAGAGAAGTTGAATGGGAGTCTATGGAGGCTTTTTTGGAGCTGGCCTCTAGTGGCCCTCGGTGGTATTGCAGCTTTAAGGCACTTCAGCCTTTACCTTATTTTTCAGAGCCCGAACACTTTAATAAACAGTCCGTGTTCTCGCACTGCAGCGACGGGTGGAAATGAGGTTAATAAGTGCACTCGGTCTGAACCAGATAAACGTGCCATAAAACCAAAACAAATAACTAGAAGAGGATAAAAAAAAAGGGCGAAGGATAATCGGTCTCATTTTTCAGACCCGGAAGCTACGTCCACTTCTAATATCTAGTGGATGGGTCAGGACCCAGAAAAGAAAAGATTTAGTGTAAAATCACATCACAACACCAAAACAAAAGACCTCATCTGAGCAAACATCTGGGCATCACTAAACAAACCAAGCTTCACCTCTGGAGCGAAAAACACGGAGTTTAGATGTAAAACATTAAAACTACGTACATAAAACAGACGATATCACACACGGCCCTAAAATAATGGAGCGAGCAAACATTTGCACATCAGAAACAACACAAAATAGACTTCAATAAATGTTCCCGAACAATAAAATCACACACACACACACACACACACACACACACACACACACACACACACACACACACACACACACACACACACACACACACACACACTCAAACACACATGTGCTCCCTGAGCTGTTTGACTCATTCAAGCACATCGCTCTCAGCAGAGGAGGTATTAAATGTCTTTTATTAGCGGAGACAAGCGATGTCATCGTCTCATTGTTGCGCTCCAGTGAACCAACAGGAAGAAGCAGACGACGCAGCAGGTGCAGCCGTCAACAACAACAACAACAGGACACGGCTCGTCGTGTACGGAGCAGCGACCCGGAGGAGGAGATGGACGTGGAGCTAATCTGCTTCATCAGAAGACAAGATAAAAATGAACGTTCACCTCTTTAGTCTGGGACAGGTGTTCAGATGTAGTTCCCCCCTCCTCCTCCCCTCTCCCCCCCCACACACTTCCATCTTTGCTGTAGTTTGGAGCAGGAAGTGACCATATTTGGACGAGCTGGGGGCGGAGCCAGCGGTGGATCTGACTCTATCTGATCGGAAACCTGACGATACTACGTCCTGCCCACCGATAGCTGTAACCTGACTGCACCACAGACCTGTCAATCAAACAGACACGCCCCCAAAAACAGGTCTTCTTGAATCTTCTTTTCTAATGAATGAGGGATTATTTTCAGATGGACCTCCAGAAAACTAAGAAGAAGGAGTGACTTTAGCTAACAACACCGAGATAACTGATGGACACATTTTATTCACTTTGGATTTGATGAGAGAAGTTGAATGGGAGTCTATGGAGCCGGAGGCTTTTTGGAGCCGACCTCTAGTGGCACTCGCTGGTATTGCAGCTGAAGACACTTCTGCGTCGACCTTATTTTTCAGAATCTACGTCCGCTCTGTGATTCAAACCCACTTCACGTGTGCTGTTATCCCCGTTTTTAAAAGACCTCTCTTGTCTACGTCTCCGTGATGGTCAGAAAACATTTCATTTCTCACATCGTCCAACTGCTTTCGTACGAGTTCACTTCTTTTCACAATTACATTTATTCATAAATTTATTAAAAAATTAATTTATTTCAAACCAATGTGTCATTTCATTGATGAAAAGTTCTTTAGATACCCCAAATCCATTTTTTTCCCCTTACAGCCATTAATATAATACAATATGTCAAATAGGAAATAAATAACCTACAGCTCCATGGTTAAAAAGGAAATGAATTAATAAATAGGTTAAAACTATAAATGTAAAAAGTGCTATAAAAAAAAAACTTGTGAAAGAGGTGAAAAGATTAATAAAAAAAAAGTTTCAAACCGTTTATAACTCTGCAGATACAACCTGTGAGGATTCAGGCTCTCGATGATCAGGGATCTACTGGTTGAGCCTTTTGAACAGATGACGCAGGTCATTGATTAGTCACGCCTCCGGACTCCGGAAGGAGAGCTCGCGGCTCGTCGCTCAACCAGCTGTCAGAAGAAGAAGCACGTGCAAAGGCTTTGATGTTTTCCCCCATTTCCAGGTATGAAACGAGTGTTTATGCTCTTGAACTGTGGAAAATGTTTGCTTGGAGTTGTTTTGTGTGTGTTTTCATAACATACTGACCGGATGTTTGGTGTTATTGAAGCATTATTATTTTTTTTGTAATTTTTTTTTTTTTTTTTACCTCTTTTAATTGAATATGTATTTTAATGGTGTTAAGGACACACACAGGATGAGGTTGCTAACGTGTGTGTGTGGTTCACTAATATGTTTGTGTGTGATTAATTACTAATCTGTGTGTTTATCTCCTAACATCTTAAAATCCCTTTTAAATGAACACAAAAACATCCAATCAAGGCCAAAACAAATTGAAAAAGCTGTTCTTGAATAATTTGCAGTAAATGTATTAATTCGGCTTCTTCTGAAAGGTTTCACTTTTCTTTCTTCCCCCCAAATGTGAGGCTCACTTTATTTTTGTATGTTTAGAAGCACTGAAGTGAAAGAGTTTTTAAAAAATAATTTCCACAAACGCATTCCTGCAGCTGACTCCAGCTGAAGTTATGAAGCTGTAAAACCCGACGGGAGCGCAGCGTGAAGCCTGACCTCGTCCAAGATCAAACGCGATAACAATGGCACGGAAAAAAAAGAAGAATATTTTACACACGATTTATTTCAGCCTTTTCATCTTCTGGCGTTTCCGCTTTTTTATTTTGTGTCTTGACTGCTGGAACGTTCGTACAGTCACAGTTTTGGTCGAAATAATAGTTGATTAGTTCGGAGTGATTTTTTTCAGATGGTATTTCTGCTTGAAATATTTAAAGAGGACGCTCGGTACACTTTATTGTTTATTATCTGGGTCCTTTTGTCGTATTTCGGGCAAGCTGGGTTTTGCAAGTTCTGTAGAAAAATGCTTCTGCCATCATTCAAAAGTCCAGTATTTATTTATTTTTTTATAATTCGGCTTTGTCCTCCTCTCCCGCCCTCCAATGTTCTTTTAAAATTGTGGTATCGAAATTCATATCGAGAATCGTGGCTTTTAGGTTGTATTCGTATTGACTATCAACATTTTTGGTATCCAGGGGATGAAATCACATTTTTTTAGGGCGACTTGAAGGCCAGTCACAATTTTTTTGAAATGTTCCATACCGGTAACGATACCTTGACTTTTGATACTGGTTCTTGAACGCTACTTTTCATGCAGTTTAGAGGGGGGAGAGTGTAACTCAGGAGATTTGTATTTTTTTTATTTTCAGATGTCCCCTGACGTGATTTTTTTTTTTTTTTTTATCTATGCGGGCAGGTCGTCCAAGTAGCGGCTTCTTATGAGAAATGCTGGATTGACTCACTGTTTCAGATGAGATTTACTCCTTTTCAAAACACAGCAAAAGTTACATGTTTAAAAAAATCAGAAGAAGAAAGAAACAGTCATAATATTTTAGACAAAATACATTTTTGACTTGATGAACGGCGCTACATGAAATCTCAATGGATTATTAGGGTTATTGCATTTCAAAGCACAATTTCTACGGGACTGAGTATCGTTGAAAATGTTCTGTACCTTTTCCTGAACGATACTTTTTATGTTTGACTTTTTATACCAATTTTATGAAATCCACTTTTAAAGTCAGAATTTTTACAATACTGTGTAAATGTTCAGTTTTCATGCAGTTTAGAGGGGGAGAGTGTAACTCAGATGTTTTTTATTTTTTATTTTCAGATGTCCCTGAAACGTCTCACACGGAAGCTACCGCTCGATGCTACAGTTTACCGATTGTTCCCTAAACGCCTCGCGTGCTATCAGTACACGTCAGAGGCTAGTTGACTGGTTAAAATAAGGCGTTGATAATTTAAGATTTAGCTAAAATGAAACTGATTTTATTTTAATCACCATGATGCATTCCCTTACCGAGGTATGCCTTATCTGGATGCAGACACGGTAGGCGATGTTCATATAAAACGATAAAGTGTCGATAAAAAATACCTTTATTCCGCTCAAACCAACATTTTTCGTTTCGGCGAGGACGCAGTGAACGCAGCACGACGCACAACCTCATTCGTTCTCTGGAACGAGAGCGAACTGGAATCTACGCAGGTTAACTGGCATTTAAATGGAAAAAAAAATAAAAAATACAACTTTCCCATTATTTTTATTTAGTCAGAAAAACAAAAAATGCAGTTTGAAACCTTGCTGGCGATGTGTCGGTGTTGCCTTCAGGAACACTTTGGCAGAAGAAAACACGTCAGACTGTTTTTCTCCAGCGGAGAGATGTAATGTTTGTCTCATTATTTGACTATAAATGAATCACTACTCATCGTGTCAAGTTTAGCTTCTGACAGCCTCGGCAGTCTGTCATGTCTGATGTGTTGTTTACTTCTGCTGCGTTGCCTTCACTGTGCATCTGTTTTTTTGTCCTTTTTTTAAATTTTATTTTTTTCTCGTTGCGACGTATCACCGCAGAGGGCCTCGAAGTTATTTACCGAGGAGACTAAACGTTCCTCTTTGTATGTTTATACTAAATCGACCTCTTTAAATGGAAACTAATTATAGCGGTTAATTGAACTTAAGGCACCGAAGCACGACTGATGTTTTTTTGTCTGATGTACTCGTCCCGCCTGCAAGCACGGGAGGAGGGAAAAAAACCCAACCTCTGCGGTACCAGCTCGCTGCAGATATTATCATTTTTCCTTTATGAATCATTCGATGCTTCTTTTTTCTTCTTTTTTTTAACCGTAGCCTTAAAAAACAGAAAAGCTCTAATACTTCGACAACGCTTCCGCTCGACTCGCTCTCATAACGGCAAGCTGGCGCCGAGAAGTGGCGTTTTGTTTGTCTGTGTAATGGCAGCAGTTAAAAAAAAAAAAAAAATCTTTTTCGAAACCAGGCGTGTTGATATGATCGAAAACCCTCCGCGGAGAGTTTGCGACGCTTCAGGTTCAAACGGCAACGGAAGAACAGATCAAACAAAACCTGGAACATAATGAGCACCCGGGGGAGCGACGGCACCGAGAGCAACCGAGCAGACTACAAGAAACCGGGAAGCACATTTATTTCGGTCCGTGCTAAAAGTAAACCACGACTATAATGCTTATTTTTTTTTTTTTTCTGAGGATTTGGACTAATTAGCCACATCCATGCGTCCCACATCAGAATTCAAACCGTTATTTCTTCTTTACGCTTCATTTTCATTTTGAACCGACTTTACTATATTGTCTTTGGCACGTGTCGCTACGCGGTTATCGAGTGAAGTATTTTGCGTAACAAACGAATTTACAATCCACATTATAGAGTTGAGTTTATTGTTCACGTTAAGCAGGTGTAATTGTTTTAGTTGACCATAATAGCACAAAATAAATAAATAAACCAGGTACCGAAGTTTGGTACCAAACGACCAAGAATTTATCAATAACGGAGCAACAGAGCAATAACAGTTTGGTACCTGGTAGCGATCATGATTTTTGAATATTCAAAAAGTCTTTAAAATCCCCCCCCAAAAAATCTAATTGTCCTTCCTCATTTCCACAGTTTTTTTCTGGCGCCTTGTCGTAGCGCACTACTCTCGTCAGAAGGGGGCGGTAACGCACCTCAAAGCTGTCTGGCAGCTAAACACATTTCTACTTTTGCAGATAAAACTGTGTCGTTGTGAGATTAGACGTAAACGGGAGAAACGCGCAAAGACGACTAAAGCTCTGAATAACGGTCGAATAGTTCGAAGGGAATATTGAGAAGTATTTTTATTAGTCCGCTTTGAATTTATCATCAGCAGTACGGTTGACTCAACTTTTGGCGAAACGATCCGAAGCTCTTGTCGACGTGACGGACCGTCACCGTTTGAAACGGGGTTTGTAATCCCGTTTTTTGACTCTGAAAAAGTCGAGTATTTAAAAAAAAAAAAAAAATGGACGTATTTCTTTTTTTTTTAGGTTGACCTTCATGCATGACTTTGAAAGTGTCCCAACTCCTCTAGCTCCCATCTAAATGTATAATTCAGGTTAAAAACTTCACCGCGTTTCAGCGTGGGGGCGTCAAACGTCCTCAACTCCTTTTAAAAAAGACATTTTTTTTGTATCTCCTCGCTATCAAATTAAGCCGGCGGCATTAAATCGGCAGCATCGTACTCCATCGCTCTCCCTCTCAGGTTCTCCCCGACATCCGTCCCGGACTCTAAAAATAGGAGGGAGGAGAGAAAGAAAGAAAGAAAAAGGGCCGATGGTTTCCACCTTCCCCGGAGACGGATCAATAACTGATGATTGAGACGGACGAGGGAAAAAAGAAAAGGAAAGGAGGAGGAGGAGGGAGAGGAGGGAGAGGAGGAAGAGGAGGGAGAGGAGGGAGAGGAGGGAGAGGAGGGAGAGGAAATGGAAGACGAAGAAAGAAAAGTAGTAGAGAGAGAAAGATGAAGAGAGATTCCTGGGAGAGGATTTTTATATAGAAAAGGATGTGGGATGTTGTTTGGCTCTGATTCCTGTGTGTGTGTGTGTGTGTGTGTGTGTGTGTGTGTGTGTGTGTGTGTGCGCGTGTGTGTGTGTGTGTGTGTGTGTGTGTGTGTGTGTGTGTGTGTGTGTGTGTGTGTGTGGCCTATATAAGTTTGTCCTGTGGGTGGTGACGTGTGTTTTTGTCGTCCTCGTGTGTGTATACTGATTAAAGGTGTATTTTATTGTTTTGTTATCAGTTTACACGCGTAAATGGTGTTTATGTTTGTTGTGTGAAATGTGTGTTTCCTGCTCGTGTACGAGCACAGTGTGTGTGTGTGTGTGTGTGTGTGTGTGTGTGTTAGAAATTCAAGAGTACATTGTTTTCTTATTAAAGATAAGTAATCTTGTGATGCGATAAATACACTTTCACGGTAACTGGCTTTGATTCACGGAGAGGTTTTTTTTTTGTATTTATTTTTTTTCCAGCGTATTCATTAAAAACAATTTAATGAATACGCTGTTTTCAGGAAGAAAAACAAGATTTAGTGTTGCAGCGGTGGCGGTATCGGCAGGTTTTCCGCTCGAGCTGATTGGTCACAATTTAATTGGATCTACGCCAAGTAGGATGGAAGGATTCTCTACGGAGGGGGTCCAGACCCGTATATTCACGGTGTGAAGCCGGGTCGGGTTTTGCACCAGGCAGCGTGACCAGTTTTAAACTCACCTTTTGTCTTTACACTCAAGTTTTAATTGAATCTTTTTTTTGTTTGTTTTTTAATCGCTTGGTCAGCAAGAATATTAGATTACAAAGTGTAGAAAACTGAGAATACCTGGATTATGTGTCAAATGATGAGTCATCAGAAAATCTAAATTCCCGTTGCTCACTGAATGTCTGAATTGTTTCAGCATCTTTAAATTCTGAATGAATTAACGTCCTATTTGTTTTGTTTTTTTTAGGTGCGAGCTGAAATTAAAGAGACATTTTGAGATTTTGATATCATTTTATGATGGAGCAGTTTATAATTGGTGCCATATATTAAGATCTGCTATTTCCACTTTTTAAAAAAAATTTAATTTAATTTTTTTTTAAAGTTTTTCAGTATCGAAACTTAATAGTTTAATATTTCAGACACACTCTGGGCTGATTGCACGTCATGTCACCGGCCATCTTTTTCCACCTCAATAAATCTTCACTCCTAACAGGAATAAATACAGAGAAAAAAAACAAAAGGCCTGCGTTTAAAAAAACAAAACAACGGATATTAAATCTTAAACTGCGGGCGACACTGCAGCCACATTTTAATTGCTTATACGGAGCTACACAACCTGAAATATGAGCCTTTTGTACTAATGCTAATGATTATTTCTGAAGCGACTACATTATTCTAGTATTCAGAAAAACCTTTTTATAATTTTTTTTGGTTTGAAATGAACAAATTTCGCGCGTTGACGGCGTGTTTTGTGTCTCTAATAAGGTGTGTGTATTCAGCGCTTTGCTGGTGTATGCATGACGGGGCTTTTGTGTGTGTGTGTGTGTGTGTGTGTGTGTGTGTGTGTGTGTGTGTGTGTGTGTGTGTGTGTGAATCTCTCTTCCATGCTGGGCCATCTGCTCAAGGTGATAACAAACACATTAGCCCCTCAAACTGAAGCAAAACAAGCTCTCTCCAGCTCTCAGCGGCCGCCCGACGATTTACCAGTTTCTGTTACCTTTAAGTCTGCTTTGAGAAGCCGTTAATGCGTTTTCACATTTTCCTCCCGCTGCCGATGTCGTCGTCTGAAATGTCACGGGAGTCCGTTTAAGCCTCGACCGCCGACTCCCGAAGTCATCTGCAGTCTGTGATTGGAGTTCAGGGGCCGATTAATGCTGAACACACTGACTTCATTGATGGTTCAGTAAACTCTGCTGCTTTGTCCTTTTTTATTAGATTTTTTATCCTCCTTTAGCTTTTTGTTTCGGTTTTACGGCACGTTCATCCGTTTCAGACCGAGTGCATTTATTAACCTCATTTCCACCCGTCGCTGCAGTGCGAGAACATAAACTGTTTATAAAAGTGTTCGTAGCTTCCGGGTCTGAAAAATGAGGCCGATGCGGAAAGCGCCTTAAGCTGCAATACCAGCGAGTGCCACTAGAGGTCGGCTCTTCCTGCTCCAAACGAGCAAAGATGGCGCCGGACGGAAAAAAAACAAAACAAAGGTGCACACAATAAGAAAACAAATTCTAAATACGTATAAAATAAAAATATATTTTTTAGAAAAAGTAAGACTTTCAAGAATAAATACACACAAACTATACCCGAAAAAAAATAATTAATACCTCCACACGTTAGTGAAGGTAGAAGTCTTACTTTTAAACAGGTTTACCATCCAGTGCTCTAATTTTGTGTCCGTGGAGAACCAGGAAAATGTATTGGACCCTAAACATAGCTGAATCATCGCTCCTTAAAAATGCACCGGTTCACTTTCTATCGCCGGCTCCTTCGGTCAAGGGAAAAGGAAATCGGTTGTTGGGCGTAGCCGTTTCAGTGTCATCGTGAACAACAATCTCTCTCTACTGTGTTATTTGTACCCACCCCTCCTCCTCCACCCCTCCTCCTCCACCCTCATCCTCCTCTTCCTCTGCTATTAGATCAAAGCCACACAGAGAACTATTGTTGCATTGTAGATGCGAACACGACCGCCTGCCTGCACCGACGCCGAAATAACAAAGAAACACTCATCACACATATTTGTACGCTTACACACACACACACACACACACACACACACACACACACACACACACACACACACACACACACACACACACACACACACACACACACACACACACACATTAAGCCAGAGATTGTTTTTTCTGCTCCTTCATTTCCACACAGATAACTCAGCTGGGTTTAAAAGGAATATACGGATGAAAAGGTTGATAGAAATGTCCGTTACTGGGGAGCTTAAAAAGAGGAGACACTTAGCCTAGCTTAGCATAAATACAGGTACAGCTGGTGTGAAAATGTAAAAAAACAAAAATACAAATTTGTGGTTTTATTTTGGTGAGTTAAGTGCCACAACTTTTCCCCTTCACGAGGTGCGGTGGAAAGCCTCAGAGGGTCCCAGTAGAACTCGGTGTTGACGGGCTAAACAGATAATTTAGCTAAAAAACGGCCAAAAACGCTATCTATCAAAACACGTTGCTAAAACAAAGTTAAGCTCCAGTTAACAACCAGTTTATTACGCTATCACCCACAAACAGCTTAAAATAAATAAAAACCGAGCTTAACTCCTTCATTCATAAATCCAGAACAGAAACGTGGTTCATTTCTGGTGTTCAGAGCAGCGAGCGTCTGAATAATCAGAATCCTGTCCGTCTGTCCGGAGCTCAAATAACACGAACCCACGGCAGAAGTCTCCATTTCAAATGTCCACGTTTTCCTCTGCTGTCAAAGGATGAAACATCTTTTTGCGTAATGAGTTTCGGACAAACATCTATTGTGCAGCTCAAGGCGCCCCCCCCCCCTCCCCTCTCATCCTCACAACAACAACAACAGGGCGGTGATGGAGCCAGCTGATTCCTCCTCTCCGACTGCCACTTTTGCTGGAACTGCAGCAGAAAAATCCTTGAGAGCAGGTTTCAAATGTGCAGCCGAGAGGAGAGACGGGAAAATAACAGAGCTGTCGACTCGTCGTCTGAAGCGCCGTCGATTCTCAACGAATAAGCGGCAATTTTTTACGATGCCGGAGGCCGTCGGAAACAGATATCGTGCTTATGTCTGATTATAGTTTTCTCGTGTATTAATGTCACCGACGAAGCGGTCGCTGCAGATTAAAGCCCCCAAAAAAACAAAAAAACAATCCGTCGTCACGTCAGTTATTTCTGTGACGATGTCACCACATTTTTTTTTCTTTCCTGAATTCTGCAGCGTTCAGAAAGAAACGAGGACAGTGATGGAAACAATCCCGTCACTAACGAGCTGTTAGGCCTCAAAAAGCTGTGTTTTTGAAGGCGTGTCTGTTTGATTGACAGGCCTGTGGTGCGGTCAGGTTTCTCCGGGCTTCGTTAACGGCAGTTAAAGAGCCGTACGTTTCCCTCAGGAGTCGGTAGAGACCAAAAACAGAGCTAAAAGAGGGGATTATTGGATAAATAAATACATTATAATTACAATCATGTTCCAAGCTCAATTTCAGCAGGTTTGCCGTATCAAGTTGAAAGGTGATATGTCATTTTTATGCTGCCCCTGCTGGCAGGTTTAAAAAAAAAAAAGAAAAAGAAAAGAGATTCTATGTTGTTCTTGAAATTTGCGCGACATTTAAAGTTGTCGACTCGGCACCGCCACATATTTCATATCAGAGTACAGAAGAGATGAAAAGAGTCTTCACTGTGCTTCCTCTCAACCTTGCTCCTCCTCCCCACGGGTTCGTGATAATGTCCTTATTTTTTGTATTTATTTTTCTCTTCTGACCTCGATCCGTATCACAGTTAAACCGACATGGTTGTGATAGCAACAGTAACGGGAGACGGGTGGGGGGGAAAATGGATTTCTCCCTGTATGATTGTCGAACACGGGTACGAAATGGTGACTGATAAATGTTTTGGCTTCAAACTCTACGAATGTGTTCGAAGTTGTTGGCAGGAGTTAGAAAAATGCAAAGAATTATTTTTGAAAAGTGGACGAAATCTACTCGTCTCGTGCCGCTACGACGTTTGAACTTTCAGTTTTTAAATGGGAGAGTCTTGACAACTACTGGATGGATTGTCATGAAATTTGGTGTAAATATTCACGTCACCCAGAGGATGAACCCCTACTGACTTTGCGCGTCCCCCTGCGTCCTCTCTAGCGCCACCAACGGGTCAAAGTTGGTCAAATGTGTCTACATCTCCAACATGGATTGGCTTATATTTTTCATACACGCCGTCACGGTTACCAGAAGATGGGTGCAGCTAGAGCACTTTACTTGGAGGTAAAACTGAAAGTGTTAACTCTAATAAATGCTGACCAAAGCTGTTTTATAAAAGTCAGTTCACCATCTTTTTCCTTCCAGTTGAGTGGAGCTGTCCTGTGTTTTTTTGTGTTTTTTTGTTTTTAAAAGACAATCTGACTGATAGGAATGATGGCCAAAGACATCAAGTCCTGTTAAATCCTTAATTGCATTCATAAAAAATAAAAAACGTGCCACAGTTCAGCTTTAATTCACTTAAACCATCATTATTTACCTTCAGGTTCAGTTGAATGTAAGACGCACATATTTAAAGAACCTTCCCAGCAGACTTCAGTGCCCTTTCACATCTATCGAGAGCAGCCACTTTCAAAGGGAATAAAAATCAATACGTGTTTTACTCGGCTTCTTTCAGCGGTGCTCGACGACCGATCCCAGGTAACAAAAAAAACAAACTCCCAGGGCTCGTTAGAAAGAGCGCAAAAACACCCATCTCGTCCCATCTGCCTCCTCCAATCAATCTAGCGATAAAAATGATCTTTTTTTTTACAAAAAGAAACGCAGCACGCGAAGGTTTTCTGTGAGGATCTGTTTCTCCCGTGAAAGGCTGCAGGTCGCCGACTGATGTTCTGACGCAGTCGGACTCCGACCCCGCTGGGAGGGTCGAAATCAAAGCTCGGGCTTCTGACGGACGAGGGACACGAAAGGTTCACACCTCCGACTGGGAGTCGATATCAAAACGACCACTCGGACCGAAATCAAAGTGCTCGCGATTATGTCCATTATCGAGGACGTTGCCGGAGGGGGGCGGAGGGGGAGGGAGGACGGGGGAAGAAATTAGAAGACGATCCCGAGTCATTACGCTCTTTGAGTGTCGATGTCGAGGAACGTCTCCAGAGTAGATCACCGCTGACTTCCGGTACTGCACACCTCGTGGAGTCAGACAAGGAAAAACAAAACCAGAGGAGCCCGAGGGTTTTTGTTTCGGCCGAAAGAGAAAACTGACAGCAAGCACCTGGAGCTAAAACATCATTTGTGGCCCTGAATGGTTTTTTTTTCTTATTTCACACTACCAGGTGTTGAGATTTCTATCAGAGACCTTCTGTAGAACAAAAACAGCAGTTGTAACATTTTATCTGGGACAAACCGCAAAAGAAAAAAGGAGGGATTAAGATGTTGGCTCTTTCATCGTCCTTAAAAATAGATGTGGGAGATGATGAGTAGGATTTCAGTCAGTGACCTTGTTTTTTTTTGTGGAAGAAATCGCAGGCGGTTTCCGTTTTCTGTTCAAACGTTGCGTCGATCCAGACGACGCGGAGACGTTTCAGACGCCGTCGGTGTGTCGCTCCACCGAGACCATCAGGGAGTTGAGTCAGCGTGGCTGGCTGCGCTCACAGCTTCAGTCATGCTGTTCAAGGCATCCGTTCATTTAGGAACCAAATTATTACTGTAATCCAAGTTTACACAATTACAGCAAGTTTTATTGTTACGGAAACAAACGGTGTTGTAGGTTTTTCATCTGAATAACAGATATCATTTTATTTATGCAAATTCACACTAATGCGTAACTCACTTTTTGCTAAGCGCTATTTTGGAGCAGGACGTGACCATATTTGGACCAACCGGGGAGGAGGGAACGGTGGATCTGATTCCATTTGATTGGGAACCCGAGGTACATTAAGCCCCGCCCACCTGTAAGCGGAAAACCTCATGGCACCGCAGGCCCTGTCAATCAAACAGACACGCCCCCCCCCAAATATACCTCATTTTGAGGCCTAGTATCGAATTAATAGCGGGAAAAATGATTGACTTGATGTTTAATGAGAGAAGTTGAATGGGAGTCTATGGAGGCTTTTTGGAGACAGCCCCTAGTGGCAACTCTGTAGTATTGCGGTTTAAGGCACTTCGGCGTCGGCCTAATTTAACGATAACTCGGATGTTTGAACATCGGGTGCCCATCCTATTTACCGTACATTATATGTAGGTTTTTCAGATGTTTCGCAGGAATTTCACGTTTACTTTGTGTATTAAAATCATTTTATATTTAAGTACTGCAGGTCATTATATTGTCATTATATCTCATTACATTTTAAATAAATATAAGCTCATCTTTGCATTTGAAATATATTCAAATGCATCGAATCATGGCTCTATAAACAGCTTTGGTATTTTGCTCACATTTCTCATACGAACAGCGGGTGGAGAACCTCAGTATTGGCGATCCACTAAAATAAACCACTTCATTCTCCCGTTCTTTCTCAATATTGGATCTTTTTTCCACTTCTGCGTTCGGCTTTATTTATTTTTTTTACATTTCTTTTTCTATTTGAGGTCTGACACCACCCTCCACTGCTTCTCCTCCTCCTCCTCCTCCTCCCTTTTCTTGGTGCACAAAGGGGGTGAGGGAGGGGGTGAGGAGAAGAGCCAGGGGCGGCTAATAAGCAACCCCTACCCCCACCTCACGGCTACAAGCCTGAAGGAGCGACCTGGTCACTCGGGACGGATATCAAAGGCAGCGGAGGGGGCTGTTATCTGGAGGTGCAGCGACAGACCCCCTGCTGCTGCTCGGCCCTCTTCCTCCCTCCATCCTTCCTCATCCTCAACACTTGTCACCGTTGCTGTCAGCTGCCCGCTCAACTGTAGACGCCTGGAGGGAGGCGGGGAGCGGGGGTTGGGGGGGGTGGACCGGATGCATGGAAGGGGGATGGAAAGTAAAAAAACAACAACAACAAAAAAGCCTCTTTGAGGTGTAAGCCGGGCCTTGTCAGCCGAAAAGCAAAAAAAAAACCGGGAAGAGATCCATTTCTGTGAACTCCAATCCGTCCTGTTAAAACATCTTTTTCTTCCTGCCGCAGTTTTGAGTACAAATAAAAACGTGGAGCAGAAACACTCGCTGCTCTGTTCAATCCCGTCGCTCCAGCCGCCGCGACCGCCGAGAAACGGAAAGACAAGAAGTGACACGCCGAGACCGTCGCCGCTGACAACAACCTGGCGTCTTGTCAGAGGAGACGTGACGGGGTTTCCATCCCACCGCCGTCGGCCGCCTCGGCTCATTACGTGATTTAAAAAAAAAAAAAAATTTAAGTACCAAATACACAAATTTACGTCGTGTTAAAGGAAACTGGTTTGGGATGAAAAAAATAAATAAAAAAATGGTCCCCATGATTTAAAAATAGGCGTTAGTGAGGTGGCGATGGGAAGGAAAAGTGCGAGGACATGTGGTGGGTGGAGAGTCACGCTATCGAAAATACACGGGGCTTAAAACAGAAATGGTGTGACGTCTCTGTGAATTTATTTTACAAAATATTCACAGAACCAAAAAAAAGGGCGACAAAGATGAGAAAGTGGAGAAATTAACAGAAAGGCGTTAAAACACAAACTGAAGTTAACATCGTGAACGAGGTCATTTTACTGGGAAGTTCACTACCTGCACTTTGAAAACTCATATCTCTGTTATTATAGGGGCTGGTTATTCATGATACACCTGCTTCTTTTTCAGGACAGTCTCGGCTAGTTGAACCTTTCATCATTTTAATTTGATAATACTTAGAGATGTTTTATATTAGCTTTTATATTGAGGTAAAACAAGAAGTTGTCTTTCAATTTTGACACGTTTCTCACCATAAAATATTGTCAGCAGAGATGTTTTTTTTTTTACAAATGTATGTTTTTATAAATGTTTGTGGGACACTATGACTCGGCAATTTGAAAAGAAATATGCGCTTAGTGCAGGAAAAATAGCGTTTCTTGACTCGTTTTTTTTATTGTCTGGCTTTTTCTTGGTGGATAAAACAAAACAAAAAAAGTGAATTATTAACACGGAGATATTTCCAGCACAGCAGGGAAAGGTTTTTATGACCTGAAACATTAAGAGTCAAGTTTTTTTTTTTTTTCGAAATCAAAGAGTTTCTATTTTTAGAAGCGCAGGTTTAGTTTAACGCAGAAAGAAATCCATCCACTTATTTATGGGAACTCCATTTAATGCTTAAAATGAATCTGCTTCAATCAGTCATGCGGATTTTAATTCCGATCTGTACTTTTAGTTCAATTCGTTGTGCGAGCCAATTTTTTTTTTTTTTTTAAACTGCGTCTCCTTGACGATACAGCCGAGTAAATCAGAAGGTATTTCACTGCAGCGCTGCTGTTTGATTGACAGGCCGGTGGTGCAGTCAGGTTACGGCTATCGGCGGGCGGGACGTAGTATTTCCAATCGGACGAGTCGGATCAACCGCCCACTGCTGCTCTCGCTTCAGCCGGTTTGGTGGAGCTCAGCTATGTGAAAAAAACATGACAGTTCCCGAGAGTTACGCACTTTTAACTCTAAAGTTGCTCTCAGAGGGGAAAAAAAAGGTTTGAAACCCCCCGAAAAAAGGCTTTCATTTAAAGGGATGACAGTTTTCACTCAAATTCCACAATCTTCAACCTCGCGATGGCGCTAGATGACCCCCCCCCCCCCACCACCACCACCACCACCGTACTGAAAAAGACCTTTATGGTTAAAAAACACAAACCTGATGAAGTGAAACCGTCAGGTGGGTTCAGAGCTTTTATCCCATTAACTCCTTTCAAACCGATGGACGCAAATTGCTTCCGAATTCCCTCCCGCTCTTGGTTGAATTGCCCGGCGAGTATTGCTCTCAAACAGATGCGTGAGATTTCCCTCTGAAACTGCGCGGCCCGAGCTTTCCGACGATGTCAGCGCCTCGTCTGTAGGACAAACCGCTGCGGAGGAAATAAGACTTTAAAAGTTGCATCAAATCCGTGTGAATCGGTTATTTTCCAGCACTTTGCTGAGTCGTACTTTGTCTCACAAACAAGGTTCTTTTATTGTATTTGTAATTTGTATTTATTGTGTGCAGCTTTTATTACATTTTTTTCAAACTGTGTTTCCATGCTGCCGCGACGACAACATTTCCCCACTGATGGATTAATAAAGTCTTATCTTATCTTAAACCCTAAACTCAGACTCAGTTGGTCGTGTGAACCCCCCCTCCGAACAGCTGATCCGTCCGCCGGCTGTCACAACAACGACGGGATTTCTTGCACCGTCAAAGCGCCTCATGATTTCCACTTCTGTAATTAAGGAAGTCGCTCGAGTTTTCTTTCGTTTTTTTTTTCACTCGCATCTCTTTTCTTCGTGAGTATTAGCGTGTCCTCCTCTCACTTCACACTTCATCCTGCTTTTACACTATTCTAGGAAATAAAAATACTGCGGCTCATCATCGCTCATCGACCGTCGTTAGAGAATCACAATCCACTGGATCCTTTTTTTTTTCTTTCTTTCATTTGGGGCTTGAGAGAGAGTTTCTTTTTTTGGGAGTTTATTTAAGAGGACAGTTTTGTTTTTTTCTTGTGTTCGATCCCCAGGATGTTGCAGGAGACAGATTAGTGTAGCAACAGAGGGATTATCAGATGATGACACCGTTGTAACTCATCCTCTGCTGCAGTGCCGTCATGTTTCTCCGCTCGCAGTTTATTTTATTTTTTTCCGTAGCAGACACTTCGCGGTAATCCCAAAAAGTCCTCGAGTGGAAGTTAAAAATAACGCAGCTCTTTTTTTTTTCCTCGCTTCAGACGTCGTATTCGCGCCCGCCGCTCGGCGACGCTCTCGCCCGCAGGTCGTCGATAATCTCCCGTGATTGGTTTCATCCTGCTTTGTTGTTTTTTTTGGGCCGTGTGTGGGAAGCGCCATGCGCTCTCGAGATTGGCGAGCTGCGAGCGAACAGACCTCCACCTGCTTTTTGAATGTTTCTGCTCGCAGAGGAGTTGTTCAACACCGACTACAAGCTGCATTTCTTTTTGTGCAAATATCCCACATTGAGGTTTCATTTGGAGGCATACTGCAATCTTCCTGCTTCTGTTGGAGGTTTCTTCTGTTAAAAGAGAGTTTTTCCTTCTGTTGGAGGTTTCTTCTGTTAAAAGAGAGTTTTTCCTTCTGTTGGAGGTTTCTTCTGTTAAAAGAGAGTTTTTTCCTTCTGTTGGAGGTTTCTTCTGTTAAAAGAGAGTTTTTCCTTCTGTTGGAGGTTTCTTCTGTTAAAAGAGAGTTTTTCCTTCTGTTGGAGGTTTCTTCTGTTAAAAGAGAGTTTTTCCTTCTGTTGGAGGTTTCTTCTGTTAAAAGAGAGTTTTTCCTTCTGTTGGAGGTCTTCATGTTAAAAGAGAGTTTTTCCTTCGTGTTAAAAGAGAGTTTTTCCTTCTGTTGGAGGTTTCTTCTGTTAAAAGAGAGTTTTTCCTTCTGTTGGAGGTTTCTTCATGTTAAAAGAGAGTTTTTCCTTCTGTTGGAGGTTTCTTCTGTTAAAAGAGAGTTTTTCCTTCTGTTGGAGGTTTCTTGTGTTAAAAGAGAGTTTTTCCTTCTGTTGAAGGTTTCTTCATTTTAAAAGAGAGTTTTTCCTTCTGTTGGAGGTTTCTTCTGTTAAAAGAGAGTTTTTCCTTCTGTTGGAGGTTTCTTCATGTTAAAAGAGAGTTTTTCCTTCTGTTGGAGGTTTCTTCTGTTAAAAGAGAGTTTTTCCTTCTGTTGGAGGTTTCTTCGTGTTGAAAGAGAGTTTTTCCTTCTGTTGGAGGTTTCTTCTGCTAAAAGAGAGTTTTTCCTTCTGTTGGAGGTTTCTCCGTGTTAAAAGAGAGTTTTTCCTTCTGTTGGAGGTTTCTTCATGTTAAAAGAGAGTTTTTCCTTCTGTTGCAGGTTTCTTCTGCTAAAAGAGAGTTTTTCCTTCTGTTGGAGGTTTCTCCGTGTTAAAAGAGAGTTTTTCCTTCTGTTGGAGGTTTCTTCATGTTAAAAGAGAGTTTTTCCTTCTGTTGCAGGTTTCTTCTGCTAAAAGAGAGTTTTTCCTTCTGTTGGAGGTTTCTTCTGTTAAAAGAGAGTTTTTCCGTCTGTTGGAGGTTTCTTCTGTTAAAAGAGAGTTTTTCCGTCTGTTGGAGGTTTCTTCTGTAAAAAGAGAGTTTTTCCGTCTGTTGGAGGTTTCTTCATGTTAAAAGAGAGTTTTTCCTTCTGTTGGAAGTTTCTTTTGTTAAAAAGAGTTTTTTTCTTCCTTGAAGAGGAGTTTTCCCTCCTAGCATATGTAGGAATTGTTGAGTTGTTGTGTTTCTCTGTATAATATTGTATAGTTCTGCTGTAAAGACTTTAATGTGTTAAGTGCCATGAAATAACCTGTGTTGTAACTTGGCACTTCATAAATAAAATTGAATTGAATTGAATTACTACTGCAGCACCGGCCGGGTTTAAACGTCTAATGGAGGCCAGAGCAGCAGTGAGCCCCCCTCCCCCCCAGGTCTCCCCCCCCCCACCTCCTCCTCTCAGCTCCATTAAGATGACCCGAGGGGACGGTCAAGGACGACATCCAACACGAGGCTCCTGAGTTGAAACATTCCTTTTACAAAACGCGAACCGTTTGTCTTTGTCTTTTCTGCAGCTTGCAAGTATTTCAAAGATCAAACCGCCGCCGTCCCGCGACGACTCGGCGAAGGTCGTTCGTATAATTAGCTGCTCCCGCCTCACTCAGCGGGGGGGTCTCGCTGGTTGTGAAAAACCATGCGAGGCTTCAAGTCTGGTTGCAAAATGTGGAGATGAAATTTATGGTGTTTTACGTCCCTGAACCGAGTCGAGATTCGGTCATCGTCATTACATTTATTTAAAGAAATTATTGTTTACAACGGGCAGATCGGGATTTTCTAACGTTATCGTTGTTTCACGGTTGCGCCCTCCGGTGGAGTCCTCCGGTAACACGCCTTGTACGCCGTCAAGTATATGAACAAATAAGTTTCGTGGTTTGACAGGAAGTAGATCTCCGGCCTTCGATTCGAGACGCCTGCGGTCTTTTTCTAAGAGAATCTCGTTGCGCCTCATTGCTCGGTAGCGTCTATATTTGCGTAGTTGCACCGTTGCTACTGTCGTCACCTGTTTTACACCGAGACATCTGCAAGTGTGTGAAGGAGTGGCAGAAGAACAGGACTTTTTATTTATTTTTTTTTATTTTTTTTCTGACTCGAACCATATCCAGAAATAATTACGGCAGGAAATAGAAAAAAGTTTTGAAATTCACAGAAAACTGAACTGTAAATCGTAGGAAGAAATGCTACTTGGGATGAGAGGTACATTTTTTGTTTTGTTGCAATACCGCAAGTGACCACTTGGGAAAATGGGCAAAAAGGCTGATTTGGTGGGGGTGGGGGTGGAGGGTGGGGGGCTTCTCAAACTATCTTAATAGCTGAGGTCGTTGTACAGCAGCACGATCATTTGCGTTGACTTTCACGCAAAACAATTTCGAGTTCTATGAAGCGCCAGTTGAACCGGGATTCGACGCCTTTCCTCCACGAGCGAGCGTTTGTTGTTTATTTCTCTTTTAAGTTATCCAGTATAACAAAAACAAACAAACAAACAAACAGCGGTACATTCTCCGTGGACGCCGTGTTTTATTTACTACCGTTGTCATGGAAACCCCCTCACGACAGCCTGCATCGATCGCCTCCGACGACGCAACAAATATTTTAGAGGGTTTTTTTTGTTTTTCCCGATTTCTTCGCGATCGCCGTTTAAAAATCACGTTTTTCAAACTCGCAACTTTTTCAGAACAACAGAGGGGGTTTTGGCCACTTTTTATTTATTTATTTATTTTTTTACAAACCTCATAAACTCTCAGCCTCTTTTTGTTTGCTCTCGGCATCGAGAGATGCTTGCCAGCCTTTTCAGTAAAATAGGAGCAGAGGCAGCTGGATGCAGCCTCACACACACACACACACACACACACACACGCACACACACGCACACACACACACACACACACACACACGCACACACACACACGCACACACACAGGTGCTGTAAATAACACAACAAGCATATGCCCCTACTGTAATCTGCACACACACACACACACACACACACACACACACACACACACACACACACACACACACACACACACACACACACACACACACACACACACCGAGCAGGATGATCAATCTGTAGCCAGCCGGTGGGATTAAGATGCTGTGTGTCTGCAGACAAAAAAATAAATAAATAAATAAAAGAAAAGGAGTCAACCCCTCCTCGGTGTGGATCCGAAGATAAAGAGCGAGATCTCATCACCCCTCGGCCGTATTCACAGCTCTCCCGTCGCCGCGGTTATCTCCCGACGCCAGATAATCCCAACCGCACACAAAAGCAAGTGCATCATATCATGTATACTGCCGTGTACACACACACACACACACATACACACACACACACACACACACACACACACACACACACACACACACACACACACACACACACACACACACACTCTCTCTCTCTCCTCCCTCCGCTCCGGTTGTGAGGTATCTCTTGTTTCTGGAGATCAGGGCAGATAAATAATGCATCGCTTCGCTCAGACGCGGCACGACTGCTCAATGCACGCGGACACACGGAGCTCCACAGCATGCAAACACTTCAGGAAAAAATCAATCAATAAAAAGCATCCATTAATATTAGAGTTGGTCTCATCTGCGAAAAGAAAAAAAAACAACAAAAAAAACACATTCTGGACTTTAATAAATTGTTTAAAAAAAAAAAATGTTGACATGAAATCCCCTCCGGACACAACACGCCCCCCCCCCCCCCCCCCCCCCGCCGTCTTCCCGCGGCTGTTTACGCCGCGTGCCTCTACACTTCCCCAACTTCTCCGCTTTCGGCACCTGAACGTCGAAGCGTCGTCTCTCGGCTCGCGACAACAAAATAATCAAAGAAGAGGAAGATGAAGAGGAAGATGAAGAGGAAGATGTCTCACCTGTGTGTTGCGTGTGTGCGCGGACGGGATCTTTCTCCAGCGTGTGTGTGAAGCGCAGAGCTGAAACTTCTGTCTCACCAGCCGCTGTTGGTTGAACCTCCCCCCCCCCCCCCCTCTCTCTCTCTCTCTCTCTCTCCCTCCCACCCTCTCTCTCTCTCCTCTCTCTCTCTCCCTCCCACCCTCTCTCTCTCTCCCTCTCTCTCTCCCACCCTCCCTCCCTCTCTCTCTCCCACCCTCCTCGCTCTCCCCCCATCACTGTTTTTTTTGTGTTTTTTTTGGTTCCTCCCTCAACCTGCTGCTGATGTTGTCTTTGAAGCGGCATTAGGCGAACCCCCCCCCCCCGTCACCACACACACACACACGCACGCACGCACGCACACGCACACACACACTAAACGCATCTCTATATACGGTGTGTGTGCTGTGGAGGCTGCTATCTGATAAGGAGGTTTTCGAGGTGCAATGCGTACCACTGCAGTGGAGCTGCACTCACATATGATGCTCCGTTAACCTGCATCCTCCTCTGGGCGTGTGTGTGTGTGTGTGTGTGTGTGTGTGTGTGTGTGTGTGTGTGTGTGTGTGTGTGTGTGTGTGTGTGTGTGTGTGTGTGTGTGTGTGTGCGCGCACAGATAAATAGGAGGGGAGGCGCAGCTGTGCCATAATAACCCGCGGTGGGGATGGGGGAATGGGGGGGGGGGGTGTGCTTCGCTTATGTGTGCGCGACCTGCGCTGCCAACTTCCCTCCCTCCTGCTCGTTGTTGGGAATCGTTATCTCACCTCTGGGGGGGAGGGGGGGAGGGGGGGGGTTAAAAGAGAGAGAAGAATACGTGTAATGCTTTCAAATTGAAATTCATCCTACCCCCCCCCCCCCCCCCCCCCCAACCGTCTCCCTTTTATAATCTCATTCAAATTCTACAGTCTGTTGCTCACTCGTATTTAAATGAGCACTTGACTAAATCCCTCCTGTGCGTTTTGCTTTTCTTGGCCAGTGTTTGGCAGGGTGAGCCTCTGTTGCATCCCCTGCTTTTTTTTTTGTTGCTTTTTTTTCAGGACCCTCCTCTTTTTCTGTTTTTTTTTGTTTGTTTTTTTTTGTTGCTTTTTTTTGTTTTGTTTTGTTTTGTTTTGTTTAGCCAACCCTGCAGATATATAAATTAAAAGGAGGGGGCGGCCGTGAAGAGGCTAAACAAGATCTAATGTCCAGCAGCGCCGCTCCGACCGGGGCGGTAATGGAGGGCGAAGCCACTCAAAATAATCTAAAAGCCCTGACAGAAGCTTCTGTTTACGCTTTTCAGACACACACCAAAAAAAAGAAGTGAAGAGAGTTTCGTTCGCAAACAACCGGGTGAATAATTTTCCAAGTAGAAATGTTTGCGCTCTCGGAGTCGGGCTCGCCACAATGTTTTACAGGATGATTCCAGTTCATTTCAACCGGATGTATTTTCCATTAATGTGTTTCACTTTCCGACCCGGTATCGCGGCGACGCGTGAAATGGACACGCCTGTCCTCGTCAGCAAAACGTGAGATAGGAACGCTTTGACCTTTGGCTGAAAGTTGCACGTTTTGTAAGCGTGAAACTTACACGCACGTAAATGTCATGTGACCAAAGGTCCGGCAACGGAGGTCATGAGACCAAATAAGAAGGACATTTTTTTGGCGGTGCTAGGTGGTTTGAGGGGAGGCTAGTTGGCGTTAATCACAGACGGCTCTGCGGGACGAGGAGATTTGAATCCCAAAGGTGGCGACAGTTTTTCTTGAGTTATTTTTGGTTTTCTAACCCCAAAAGTTTCATTACCCTGTAAATCACACGGCTCAAATCAGGTTTTGTTTTCGTCCACTACAGGAAAAACGTGTAACTTTCACGCCTAGACGGCGGCAAGCGTAGCTATCTCACGTTTTAATCTTTTGCTCCAGCGGACTGGCGTGTCTATTTCACGCTTCGCCGTGATGCCGGGTTGTAACTTTTTCACTCTCCACCTTCGTCGTAGAAATTCACGGGCCTGAAGAGTTGCGCAAATTAGCATTTTAAAAATCGTACGTCGGTGCGCCTAGCGTGAACAACCCTGCAGCTTCCCGAAAGACACGAATCATTTTAAATGATTTTTTTTTTTTCTTTAGCGTGACTGAAAGTAAACACTGAAATTAGCCACCTGGAAACTGTCGGTTTGTGAACTGCATAAATGACCTTCATCCACAGAGGCTTCTCATTTCTCCGAATTTCTACAACGAAGGTGAAAAGCGTGAAGTCGGCACGACCTACGACCCACACACATCGACCCAAACAACGAAGACGTTTTAGCCGAACGTTAACCACGATTTTTTTTCCAGTTGGAGTAGAAACCGCTTCAGTTATCGGGCTCAATATGTTGTCATGAAAAGGATCAAAACAAATGCAAATTTACAAAGTCAAAATCCTTTCTGCCAATTTCAATATTTGCTTCTAACAGTTTAAAAAAAAAAAAAAAACAATTTTGGGGGACTTGGTAGCTGATTGGTTAAATCTTTACATTAAATTCATAAAATAGTGCATTTGTGCGTTTGTCTCGAGTTCGTTGACGAAACGGAGTGACAGTTGTTTTCTTGTGTCTGTCTTGTGTTTTTGTTTTTGTTGAATTACAGCAGCACTCGCTCTTTTTCATCTTCGGTGATTTAATGGTTTTCAGCTGCCTGTCTGAGTCTCACAGACTCTTCGCAGGAATTTTTGGGGATCTTTTAGTGAAGCTCACTTCAAAGCCTCGATGTCTGGAGTCGGATTCTTTTGGACAGAAAAAAAATAAATGAATGAGACGATCAGTGAAAATTCATGCAAGTCTTTGACAAAAACAACAACAACAACAACAACAACAACTAACTGGAAATTACTAAAAGATTGAAAAAAAAACCCAATAAAATAGGACGAGGTGATGATGAGGTGACGGATCCATCCGAAGCGACAAACTTCTTAATCCGGAAAACACGATCTCGATGCCGGACCGATCGTACATTTGACGTTTCTGAGTGGTTAAGTAAGTCGTAAAGATAACGTGGACGGCGTCTAGAAGCCACAGAAGCTAGAAATTTAACAAACAGACGGGGATGCAGGAAATAAAAAGACACAACAGACGTAGGCTGTTATTGAAGTTATGAAGACAGAACTCTAATCGACTAAAATGATCTGCCGTTAAATAAGCAAAAGTGCAAAAATTAACTTAAAAAAATGTTTTTAATCGTGAAAGATTCCATCTGGTCTCCGTTAATTACATCGTATTACATAACCGACACCGTAGATGTTGACGACGCTACCGTAGAAGATGGATACTCGCGTTAATTACTTAATTTCTTTTGCACATTATTTAGTTGCATTTGCAAACCTTCCCCTCGGGATTATAACAAAACAAAACAAAAAAAACAAAAAACCTGCCTCACGGTGTCTCGACCGCCACGCTGAGGTTTGTTTATTAATAAAAAATAAAAAAAATAAAAAATATCCAGCTTATATAAACCCTTTTTACCGTGCTTTAAATGAATAATTAGCACACAAAAAAACCCAGGAGCAGGAGCTGAATCATCCGCCGTTCCCCCTCGTGTGCGTCTATTTCTGGGCTCTTCACGCTGCCATCTGCCACCTTCAGCAGGTGTTCCTCATCCTGCACCACCAGACCAGCGGCGAGGAGAAGACTCGGCTAACGACCCGGCCGTCGGCTAAATGACGGGAGAGGACGCTAAATTGGACGCTGTCGGTCTCGGCCTCTCTTGTCTCTTTGTCTCTTCACGGTCATCAATCCCTCCGTCCACCGGGAGGGGGAGGGGGGGGATCGGACCAATTAACCTTATAGCCGGTGTAAATCTGCCAAGCGGAGACGTGAGCAGCGCCTCTGACTTTTCCTCTCCCCCGTGAGTTGTGGAAAAAAACAACCAAAATGAGCAAACTAGTGTTTTTTTTTCTTTCTGTCTCCTCTCGGTGAGCGAATGTCAGAGTTTGTCTTTCGCTGGCATTAATTAGTGAGAAAAAAAGCATCTGCTTCAAATGCAACCAAGAGTCCAGAAAGAAAAAAAAAAAACTTGAAATGTCATCTGTTAAGATACTTTTTTTTTCTTATGACTAGAGGATGTTGCAGATATGTGGATGTTTCGGCGTAAAACGCCAACAAGCAGAGTTGGATTTTTATTCATTATTTTGTTCAAATTAAGACTCGTCTTCAGATGGGAGGTGAATCGGTGCGTTGGCAGCTCCGGGCGACCTTGTTAATAACAAAGCACCGTTTCATCTGTGAAAAATAAGAGATGCGGCGATAAGCCTGCGACGACATCCTCATCCTCCCTGATGTTGTTTTATTAGTGCCACTCAGACACACACGTGAATGGATGATGGAGAAGATGAGTGTGTGTGTGTGTGTGTGTGTGTGTGTGTGTGTGTGTGTGTGTGTGTGTGTGTGTGTGTGTGTGTGTGTGTGTGTTTAAAAAAAAAAAAAAAAAGAATAAAAAACAATTTTTTTGGGGACCATTTGGAAATGTCTGCTGCGTTCAAATGTCGTCGTATTCACCGTGTACGTGTGAAACGGCGCCCTCTTGTGGTGTTCACGAAAATATTCTACAAGCCCTCGAGTTCACGAGTTGTGACGGAAAGGTCAGAGGTCGCGGAAGTTCACGTTC
Organism: Brachyistius frenatus; assembly: GCF_029030835.1. Taxonomy (NCBI): domain Eukaryota; kingdom Metazoa; phylum Chordata; class Actinopteri; family Embiotocidae; genus Brachyistius; species Brachyistius frenatus. The sequence goes on from NW_027211034.1 coordinate 58,834, forward strand.
GGTTGAATGTTCGGCTAATATGTTGTAATTTTAGTCGCGTAGAGTTTGTCTTCGTAACTTCAATAATAGTCTGCGTCTGGGGAAAATAATAAAATGTGTGCATCAGTTATCTCGGTGTTGTTAGCTAAAGTCACTCCTTCTTCTTAGTTTTCTGGAGGTCCATCTGAAAATAATCCCTCATTCATTAGAAAAGAAGATTCAAGAAGACCTGTTTTTGGGGGCGTGTCTGTTTGATTGACAGGCCTGTGGTGCAGTCAGGTTACAGCTATCGGTGGGCGGGACGTAGTATCGTCAGGTTTCCAATCAGATCCGCCGCTCACTGAAAGGAAATACGTCAAAACAAAGACTGAGAATATATCGACTGATTTTATTTTATTTTTTTTGCATAAATTTATGAAATGAATATTAAAGCGTGTTTCGCTGTGCTGCTGCGATGCAACGCTCAAACTTCCTTTTTCTCTCTCGGCCTGGACTTCGTCCATCCTTGGAAGTGTCGTGCAAGTGGGAATAAAAGCCGATGGAGGGAATGAATGAGAATTCCTTCACGGCTGTGATGGAAGTCACAGTTTCATTAAAGGGATCCTGATATATATATATATATATATATATATATATATATATATATATATATATTTTTTTTTTTTTCCCCTTGCGGTTAATTATTCATCACAGCGATCCGCGAGCGCTGAAGACTTCCAGCTCAAACCTCCACGGAGGTAAGTCGTACTCTTTCCTGAATATTTCAAATATTCAAATACATTAAAGTTAGATTGGGTTGCTTCTTTGATTGGCTGGGATGATTTGTTGTATTTAATTTTTATTATCAGTCCATCTAGAAGATATTTTTTAATACCTTAAATTGCCTTTTTTTGGGGAGGGTGGTGGGGAGGGTGGGAGGAATCTTGGCTCCATATTTCATATCTTTTATATCCTAATTTAAAAAAGAAAACACAGATGGCAGCCAGGTGTGAGTCTTCCACCCTGTGCGAGCCCTCCGGTGCTGTTTGCATACTAACCAGCGGCCTTTCCTGCAGCACATAAATCATCATCTGTCTCATACATATATTAGAAAAAAAAAAAGTCTTCTGCCGTTGACATACTGTGGAGTTCGCTTCAGTTTACCTTCCACGGCAGAAAATATGCTGCCGGGAAAATGAAATCCTGCAGCTTCTCCGGGGTTGTTATTATTAACATCAAGGGCTTGGGAGAGAGTTGCTGCAGGTTGCAGGGTCTCTGTCACTGTGGGCTGCCCTAGTTTCATCATTAGGTCTGGGGTTTTTTTTTTGGTGTTTTTTTTGTAACAGAGAAAGCTGGAAAACTAAATATAGCCGCGCAGTGGGCTCGGTCACACAGCAGAAAGAACAAAACCCGCCGCTTGTTGTTGTTGTTGTTGTTGTTTTTGATGATGGTAAGTGCCGGCGATGTGGATGAATCAGGATCAGGAACGACGCTTTTCCTCAACTCTGAGTTACATGCAAAGGATTACGTTTTTTATTTTTTTTATATATATATATACCGTCGAAATTTCACACGTTGAAGCCTGCAAAGGTTTAAGGATGTGAGAGTTACACACAAATATGTGGAAGAAAGTTTTTTTCAATTTTTATCTTACTGTATTTATCTTGGGAAAGACACAACAACAGCGTTGTAGCCTCTCCTTTCATTGTTCTGGTTAAAACCGAGCGGCAGCGACGTCACCGTTGGTTTGTGAACGGATGTTGTGAAGCCTCGAGTTCAGATTTTTGTCCAGCGCCATCTTTGTTAGTTCGGAGGTGTTTGAAGCAGGAAGTAACCATATTTGGGCGAGATGGGGAGGGGGGGGCGAAAGGTGAATCTGATTGGAAACCTGACGATACTACGTCCCGCCCACCGATAACTGTAACCTGACTGCACCACAGACCTGTCAATCAAACAGACACGCCCCCAAAAACAGGTCTTCTTGAATCTTCTTTTCTAATGAATGAGGGATTATTTTCAGATGGACCTCCAGAAAACTAATAAGAAGGAGTGACTTTAGCTAACAACACCGAGATAACTGATGGACACATTTTATTCACTTTGGATTTGATGAGAGAAGTTGAATGGGAGTCTATGGAGCCGGAGGCTTTTTGGAGCCGACCTCTAGTGGCACTCGCTGGTATTGCAGCTGAAGACACTTCTGCATCGGCCAGCTACATCCACTTATATATACAGTCTGTGGTTAAAATAAATTGATTTAGAGAGACATTTCAGGCCTTTAAAATAATAACGAAGTGAGGACTGGCAAACACACAAAAACACCCACAAACTTTAAGACTCAAGTGCTTCAACAAGTTATTCAAGTTCTGACCTGATGAAATCCCAGATCAATAAAAACTAAACAAGTGAGCGGCAGACCAGCCTTGAAACATTAAATAATTTGTGAGCCTGTGCTTTGAGAGGACTTGGTCTCAATTATGTAAAAAGAAAACTCACTATTCTGCAGTCAAAGCGAAATATTCAAAATGCAACATTGGTTCATATTCAGACACCTGAAAGTAAAGCTGATTTTTTAAACCTGGTTTGAACTCTGAACTCTCGCAGATTTATTAACTGTCAGTGTTTGGAAAAAAAAAACATGAATAGATTTAACCCCACAGAAGACAATCTGTGTTATTGAAAAGTCGTATCCACAGAAAATACGGAGTGATTTTTCCGAACTTGCTTTACTTGCTTATTTACGTATTTGTGGATCCATTTTGTACACTTTAAAACGGGTTTTGGCACATTTGTTGATCGCTTCCTGTCAACTTGTGGCATTTTTATTTTTCTGTTTGTTTTTGCAGATTTTCGTCCAATTCGTCACGAAGAAAAATCGACCAATGAGAGGTGCAGTTACAAGCTACACCAGCAGGTGGCGACTTTCCTTCAAATGGGCTGATGGAACTGCAGTCTGTAACCCCAAAGTCTGACAAATGAATAACTGTTTTCACTCCGTAAACGAACCGAACTTTGGTTCGGTTTAATCCAGACTCAGATTTTGGTCGGACCACATTTCGGTTCTTATGTCCGGACGGTGAACCGACGGGCCTTTTCACGCCTGTTTTCGTTTTTTGGGGTGGTTTCCAACCAAAACAAGGTATTTGTGAGATCATCCTACTTCACATTCAACAGACACATTTTTTTTTTTTTTAACTTAACTTGAACCTTTTCATTATTTAAATAATTCTGTTGGTTTACGTTTTTTTTTTTTTTAAATTGCTGTCGTTGCGTTCGAAACCGGCTAACGTGACTCGAAATGGTGCCCTGAAAAATTAAAATAAAACAAATCTCCTGTAGCTGCAGCAGCGGTGATGATAATGATGATGATGTGACAGAAGGGAAGTCCATGTGACAGCGGGAGGAACGTTCACGTGGAACCTGCAAATCTGCTGTTTTAAATGCGTTTTCCCCCGTCGTGCGGTTCGTGATGAGCAACCACCGTTGCTGAGCAACTTTCCAAATTTCTTCAATGTCACTTCTTCTTCTTCTTCTTCTTTTTCCGTTCGGAGCCGCGGGTTCTCTCGGGCCGACACGCGTTGGCTTTATTTGTTATTACAAAACCTGCCGGCAGCCGTAATCCTGTTAGTGCATGTTGATGGCGTTTCAGCCTGAAAATCCAGACAATTTCACATACCTGTCCTTGACACCTCTATTTCTGACTTTCTGCCTGTCCTTCTTTATTATGATGTGTGTGTGTGTGTGTGTGTGTGTGTGTGTGTGTGTGTGTGTGTGTGTGTGTGTGTGTGCGTGCCTGTTCATTCACCCTGACGACAGGCGGAGTTGCAGTCACAGTGTGAGTGCAAATATCCTTGTGTGACATTTGAAGATGAAGACGGCAGGCAATCATCCCATCACGCACACACACACACACACACACACACACACACACACACACACACACACACACACACACACACACACACACACACACACACACACACGCGCGCAGGTGGCAGTAATCTCCCCGTGCTGACATGACCGTCTCAATCTGTCTCTCTGCCCCGAGGCCTCCGTTGCAGATTTGATTCAATTTGCCTCCATCAAAATGCAATTTCTCCGCTTCAACCATCGCTGCCCACCTCCTCCTCCTGCTCCTCCTCCTCCTATTTCCTCCTTGAACCACCTTTTCTTATCTCGCGCCTTCCCTCTTTCTCTCGCTGCCGTTTCCTTTATGTCTGTGACACACACACACACACACACACACACACACACACACACACACACACACACACACACACACACACACACACACACACACACACACACTCTCAGTTTTCATCTGTCAAGTTGGATCCTGATATTTCCCAGCTGGCCTCGTGTTGTCTCGCTGTCAACGGTAGAGACAACTTCATCCCCCTCACAAGCCGATGGACGGTCCCACATCAGAGAGGTCAGAGGTAATAGGCGTATTGGAGGGGGGGCAGAGGGGGCTCGCGGCCCGCCGGAGGCTCTCTCGGCCTCTCCGCCGGTAAACGGCTGAAAGAAGCTCGGCTCCGGACCGGCTGACGAGTTCATAAGAGATTGCGATATGCGTGTAAGACAGTTTAAAATGAGGGCTTTTCTTTCAAGGCCGGCTTCGCCGATTTACATCGGATGTCAAAGCTCGCGCCTCTCAAAAGGAGACGGAAAGAAATACTGTTATAATGTCGTTTTTTTATTTGTTATAGGTTTATTAAATGTGACCCATTTGGTGAAATCTGGGCTTTTTAAAATTCATTTGATACTTTTTTAACCGTACCGAAACACCACGGATAGTCGCGCACTTAAATTCCTAGCGGCGGCTAGCTGGACCAGTTAACACACGACACGGGGCTAAAATCTTAAGACTAAATCAGTCCATCGATGTCTTTTCTCATCAGATATCGTAGTTACAACCAGACTGAGCTAGCTGAGCAGTTTAGTGTTTCTATCTGCTGCATTTATTCAGTTTGAGAAACCGTTTCCAGAAAAGCAAATAAAACGAACTACATCTCGTCTCTGTTGCTAGGGGCGTCGCTAAGGGGCCGGCCTACTTCCTGGAGTGATAAACATTGCGTACATTACATAAGCGTCTACTGACGGGGTTGAATGTTTTCCAGTTCTTAGTTATACCCCGTCTGTTGCTATGGAAACGGCAATGACAAAAAGTTTTTAGACTTTGAGAGCCAAATCCCCCCCACAATATGAATATATTTTGATCACATATTTTATTTAGTCGGGAACTTGTTGTGTAATCGCAATATTACCCGAGAGGCTGTGACGGTGCCAGTAAAGACGTTAAAGCATCACCCTCGTGTAATATTGCTTAAACAGGTGATATCGTGTAAATTAGAAAAGTTAACATGAATTATGGTCGCCTCTCCTCGCCTGGTAGCTTCATCTCTTTCCTGATGTCTTTCTATTTATAGTATTCATCTCAGATTCAGTGTGAGTTTATCAGTAAAACATCTGCTTGCAGCTTCAGCGATTAAAGTTCCTCTTCATTAAAAAAAATAAAATGAACGTAAATTATGAAGGACAGCAGACTGTTCACAGCCCTTTAAGCTTATTTTCCCACGAAGAAGTCCGCATCTTTAATATATAGCAGAACTTACAGACAGTTAAATATGTGCAGCTACTTTAACCTTTAAACATTCACTCTTGTTTTAGTAAAAAAAATAAAAATAATTCAAGGCATTTCGCTCGTTGGTGAAAAAACTGTATATAAGATGAGATCAAAAACGCATGTGACTGTTCCCATTTAGTTTTAGTTACCAGGTTACGTTGCTTCATCAACATCCTTCCATGTTATAAAATAGTACATTTAAAGTAGAAATAGAAATACAACTAAAAAACACATAAATGAGAGCTAATATCAAAACTAAAAATAATTCTAAATATGAAAAGCAGTTCAATTTAAAGATATAATAGTGCAAGATATTTTCCAGATGTGTGCAGATGTGCTATACTGCTGTTTATACGGTACGGAGACCGAGCAAGAATAATAAAGAATATAGAGAAAATTACAATAATGTAACGCATTAAATGTGACGGCAGTCCGTTAAATCCTCCTCCAACAATCATTATGTTATTAATTACATGTTTGATAATCCAGCTTTGATTTCCGTTGGAGTTTTCTGATACTGACAGTCGTTAGCCTCGACTTCAGGAATTTGTCCGGCGCCATCTTTGCAAGTCCCGAGCGTTTTTTGGAGCCGGTAGTGACCATATTTGGACGAGCTCGGGGGGAAGGGGGAGGCAGCGGTGGATCTGAGTCGATCTGATTGGAAACCCCGCCGATACTACGTCCCGCCCACCTGATAGCTGTAACCTGACTGCACCACAGGACTGTCAATCAAAGAGACACGCCCCCAAAAACAGGTCTTTTTAAAGCTTATTTTCTAATGAATGAGGGATTATTTTCTGATGAATCACCAGAAAACGAATAAGAAGGAGTGACTTCTTGCAACACCGAGAAAACTGATGGAGACATTTTATTGACTTAGAATTTTATGAGAAGTTGAATGGGAGTCTATGGAGCCGGAGTTTTTTTTGGAGCCGACCTCTGGTGGCAGTCGGTGGTATTACAGCCTTAAGGCGCTTCAGCATCGGCCTAACGCTTTTATATACGGCCTGTGCTCTAGATACAGAAACATAACAGACACGTGCAGGTTAGTCATGCAAGATAAAAGTCACTCTTACTACCTTTGAAACATTTGTGATTTCAGATACAAAATGGTGTATTTTTGACCTGATACCAAAGCGTGTTTGCGCTTCACTTTTAGCTCTGACATTTCCAAGTACTTTTTTGATAATAAGAGGTCACATGGGGCTCCGTTTTCCTCCGAGAGTAAACACACATGAGCAGATAAGCTAATAACTTCTAGCATTTATTTTGACACCCTCAGCAACAACCTACTCCCCGAAGGAGCGAGGAAAAAACCCTGCAGCGTGACAAGATGGAAAGAGAATTAAGAGCTATCAATACCTGCTGTTAGCAATGAGCCACCTACATTTTTCCACGCTGCTGGTTCCCGATAAAAACACCTCGACTAGGTTTTCAGAAATCACGTCCTCGCGAGCTACGACAGAATCCACCTCGCGACGACACATTAAAGTGGCCCGCTAGAAAGCGTCGTCATGCTGAGTTAAACAGTAATTATGTAATGAATTAGAATTAATGAAGAATTTAAACGGCTCAACAGACGACTGCTGCTTTTTTCTGAAGCGACGGAGCGTCAATTTGTCAATAATATTTAATGAATCAAAACACATTTTAAAATACGCTGTGTGTGCAAGCAAAAAAATGTGTAAATGAGTTCTTTGGATCCAGACAGAAAATACAATGGGGATGTTTTGGCCCTTTTGAGACACTTTATCCTCACGTATTTAACAGTGAGAAGTGTCCAGAGAGCTCTGAGTGATTACCAAAGATAATGAACCACCACAAACGGGAAACACAAGGAAACACCACCTCTCAAAGCGATTGTACGCCTCCGCCAACCACACAAGTTGTAGTTCGCATGCACGTCCGTCCAAACTGATGCAGACAATCTGTACAACTACCATAATTAACCGATGGTGATGTCACCCATTCAGTATCTGTTTTAAATGTGAAACCAGATGAAGAGAACGGTGAACATTTTATTCTCTAACATGAAGAAAGAAAGTGGGAAAGCAATTTTAGCGAATGTAAACATCTTTGGATCTAACACAGACTGTAGCGTAGAGTCTGGTACCGTCTGTATCGTCCTGTGCAGGATGTTTTCCTTCGGTCTCCTGTAGCCTCAAAATAATGTTAGATAAAGAAGCTAATTCTAACGCTAACATTTGCAACTTAATCAATTTAACTCCTCACAAATTTGTGCTTTTGGTTTTAAAAAGAAAAAAGAAAAACATAACCTTATGAATTGAGTAGAGTATCACTCTTAACCAACCTGCTCTGCCTGGTTACGGTTGCTAAGCTAGGATTGGTCAGTCACTATTTGAGTATAAATGCGCCTGCCGTCTTGAAATGAGTTTTTACGGGTTTTTTTTTTCTTACATGCAAAATAGATTCGCATTGAGATTCATGTGTCAGGAACCCTTCGGCTGTCTTCGACAAAAGCATAAATATCAATTTTACTCAACATTAAAAGTGCAGAGATTCACACGGATGCACGTTTCCTCGAGGTCAGCGGAGCGTTCACGTCTCTGCTGGTATTGAGCAAAGACAGAGCTCCCACTCTGTTCCCCAGGAGCCCCTCTGATTGGCTGGCTCACGGCCAACATGTTCCCATGTGAATTAATGGTGACGAAGACAAGATCGCCTCAAACGCCACACGAATGCTCGGTACGTCCGACTGCTGCTTTTTTTCTTTGCCAGTCAAGTAGAGCCCTGCAGATTGGATAAATGTTGTTGTTTATGAAAAAAATAAAATAAAAATAAAAAACACTCACATGAGCTGTCGTTGTCTTGAGGCTGATTCGGACAAAATAAGCAGCAGGTTAAATATGCGTCTTTGACTGTTTTCAACCCGAGTAAATATATGCCCTTAACTTTCCCTCTTAGAAGAACTTGGACATCTTGGGAAAATATATTCTCTCATTTCTGAGAAGATCAATTTTATGTAGATGTTTTTTGACACAGAGGTTGCTCGTCACACAGCCTGAATCCATCAAAAGTCCTGTCTTACAAACTGAAAGCTGTGTTGTAAAAAAACGAAAATACTGTTGCACGAAAAGCAGTTAGTTTAGTCGAGTGTATCAGAGGAACATTAAGGATAAAAAGAGAGAAGACTTAAAAATTTTTACATTTATAGAATGATGTCGTGCAAAGATTTTCCCATGGGGACAATAAAGTATATCGTATCGTAACACTTTGACTTTATTCTATAAATGCAAAATAATAATAATAATAAAAAAGTATTCTCTCTTGTTGACAGTAACTTAATGTAGAGGAAAATACCTTCGAGTCCAGTCGGCTTGTTTTGAGGCTTATTGTCTAATTAATTACACCATTATTTTCAGACGGACCGCCGGAAAACTAAAAACAAGGAGCGACTTTAGCTAACAACGCCGAAATGACAAGCGGAAAAAAATGTATTGACTTTGTATTTCATGAGAGAAGTTTGAATGGGAGTCTATGTGGCCGGAGGCTTTTTGGAGACGACCTCTAGTGGCACTTATCGGTATTGCATCTTAAAGCACCTTCGCATCGGAATTATTTTTCAGACCTGGAAGCCATTTTTTAAACGAATCTTTAAATGAAACAGACTTCACATCTAAAAAAAATGCTCCCGCATCTTCATTAATTTCTTTATATAATGAACACTACAGGGTTCAACATTGTAGTTGAAAAATTTGTAACTACAAAGAGCCGTTTAGTTTTTCTCAACCCACATGAGCATCACCTCAGCTGACATTTATGGAAGCTCACCGAGGCGGAGAGTAAGAAGGGGGGGGTTTCCTTGGAGATGAGAAAATTCGTTCTCAGGTTGAGGCTCAGGCAGAAGACAGATATTGGTTTTCCAGATACCGCAGTAACCCTCGTGGCAGGCTGCTGCCCCTGCTCGCCGGCGTTCTGCTCCGTCACACTGATCAGAGCTGACAGGGACATTTGAAGCTGCCGAGCCTCGGCTCCCCCGGACCCGGCAACTATCGACTGGGCTGGTCATCAACACTCTCAGGCGCCCAAATTGATCTTCACGCGTTGAAGCACAAACACAAAAACCCCCGATGGTTGCCGTGGAATCCTCGTTAAGGAGTAAATCAGCTCGAAATCGGGGGAAAAAACGTTGTTGTAGCGCGTTGCCCGGCCACGCCACAGTCGGGAATGTCAAAGCCGGCTTCCAATCAGCTGCTAATGAAATTAGAGAAAATGTTCAGCACAGGAAATTCTTAACGGTGATAATTATCACCAGTATGCCGTTTTATTTGATCCAAAACGTCCCTCAGCCTTGTCATTAGATAATTGGTACATCCAGTAGGATCCCTACCGACAGAACACAGTTTGAAGAGTGACGTTGTCCCTCCCTCCTCCCCCAGCTTGCCCAAATATGGTCACTTCCTGCTCCGAACGAGCAAAATGGCGCCGGCCAAATTCCGAACTCGAGGCTTGGTAACGGCCGTCTACAAACCGACGGGTGACGTCGCTGCCGGTTGGTAAAAATGAAATCTTATAGCGGCCTGAATCGAAATCGCAATTTTATTAAATTTTTTTGGACTAATTGTGCAGCCCTAAATACATACGCACTGAAACCCAAAGACAGACAGGTGAAGAAGCAGTAGCTGAAGTAACTCCAGGTTTACCACACTGTGCACCATACATCGATTTAGTCGATTGTGTGTGTTTATTTTCGAAGTTGGACAGACATATAAAGATGTTATAAGAATGTTAAACTCTGAATTGGTGCTCTACATACAAACACGCTCTCACGCGTTGCTAAAAAAAATCATGCAAATAAAAAACATTATTCTCATCACTCATTAAACCTTCCCTCGGTCATGTTAACTTCAGCTGAATCGTCCCCCCCCCCACCCCCTCTACCAACCCAAATTATTTCCTGTTCATTATTCTGCTTAGATACGGTTTTAAGGAGCCCACCGACGCTTCGACAACATGTAAACATTCAGTGTTTAATTGCCGCGTTGGTCCCGAGGTCGAGCCTCCGAACCACTGCAGGTTGTAAAGAGCTTTTTAAAGAGGAGAAAACACTTCTCTCATTACCTCAATCTGAGACTCCTGCTGATGACAGCCAGCACACCCCAACCACATAATGAGTTCAAATGAAACACGCGCTCCTCTATGGCAACGCTCTGTATCCCGTAACCGAGCGTGAATACTGAGCACAGCACGCACACGCACACGCACACGGCGCCTCCATTAACACTCAAACAAATTTTAATGAACAAAACAACCACACGAGTTGAATGCGAAGCGAAAGGCCGGGCGTGATGGAGGGCGAGCGGCTCAGACATCAAACACCTGGCGCGTTGCAGCTCTCCTCGTACCAACGCACTCAAACGTTTGCGACACGCCGGATGAATTAAAACGAGGACGAAGAGTCGGATTTGCTCGTAACACCGAAGACCAGGTGTGTTGGATAGAAAAGAAAATCATAACTTTTTGCAATTACAATGACAATATATATATATATATTTTTTAAATTTAATATCGAAGGCCTGATTTCCTGTCAGAACAGAGCATCTTCCCAAGAAAAAAAAGTACGGAAAAAAGCACTGGTATCTGTTTATTTATAAAGCCATTATCCCAAAAAAGATACCACCTTAAATCATATTCATATTCAATTGAATTTTGTCCACCTCGCCCCAACCGGCTCACTTAAATTTCTTTGAGTACAGTCTGAACTTTTGCTCTAATGCCCAGTCTTCCTGGAACAATCTTAAACGCGCTGCCAACTTATTGTCAATTTTAAATGTATGATTTAAAATCTCCCTTAACTGATTTAATTTTTTTTTTTTTTTATCATGCCCACTTGTATTTTTTTTTTTAACCAAGTTATTTCAGTTTTGTTTATCTTTGATTGTTTTAATTTTGCCAACTTTATTTTAGTGTTAAGTTCTACTAAGCTTATTTACACATTTTTAATTAATTTAAATAGCATTTCGACGTGTTCTCATTATTGTTGAAAATAAGGGTAATCATCAATTTCTTCCCGGAGACTCAGACAAAGGTTGGACTCCTTACTGTTCTTGTTTTGGTTTTTTTGGTTGCTATTTTTAGTTTCATTGTCCTTCTGAGGTCTCTGTTCTTCCAGATGAGAGATGATCTGAATTGTTAAAAATGTTTATACACTCTGATATGGCCTTGGGATATTACTCTGAGCAGAGGAATGCAGGAGTGTTTGGCAAACTTTGTTGGCCTGCGTTTTTTCCTCCCAGGCCTCAAGGCTGTGAAAAGCTAATGATGGAGGTTGTGGAGAGGCGTATTTTGTGAAAAATATCAGGGCTGGAAATAGTTTCTTCTAGAGTCCGCCCGAAAGGTCTCGGCAAGAAGTCTTTTTAAGGATTGTTTGTGCGTCACATCGCAATAATGCTTGCATTTTCTTTCACCCGTGGAGAAAGCAGTATGGTGTACTATGTAGCAGCAGCATCAATAACATGTATAGAGTCATTTTTGCATGTGTTGAAAACATAAAAATAAAAAAATGTGGATTTTTTTTTTAGCAGACTGCGGTATTTCCTGTAGTTGCCACAGATCAAGTATCATTTAAACCAAAACCGCAATTGTTTGCTAACCGAAACCAAGAAAGCCGACATTGTTTATCTAAACCCGACCGAACCTTAATCCTAACGGGGTAAAATTGGAAAACTCCATTGTTTTTATCAAACATTTTAAGGAATGGATTGAGTATTTACAACATCACGTGATTCCTAATGTACTGTGTTAACAAGAAATAATATTGGGAAAAATGTGAAAAAAATAAAAAGATGGGGCAATGAAAGAGGAAAATAAGTTAACTTTATTGAGTCAAATATGAACTACGGCACTAAAATAATTTAACTTTTTGTGGCACCATTCAAAACAACACTTAAAATGTTTTACAAATATACAGAAAGAGACTAAGTTACTCATTTATAAAAGTACGAAACAATACCAAAACCAATCCTCCCAGTTTATAATTACAGTTTAATATGTTCACGTATACAGATGACGCATTGACTCAGCCAACCTCATACCAAAGATTGTCCCATTATATTGGAGGTAAAACAGTAAAAGCACAGTTTCATTTCATTGCAGAGTTAACAGATTAAACATATCAGAAATAAACTATATAGATCTTCAGTGAAAATTTTAGGTATCTTGGTGTGATGTTAATTCCATAACTGGAGTCAAAAACATTGGATTATTTTGTTTTGCTGTTTAATTTGAATAATTCAGTTCACTCCCTCGGTAAGCGATTAATAGAAATACTTCTGCTTTATGTAGTTTGTTTACAGCCACCTCTGAGACTCTATACCCCTACATGCTCTCCTTGCCGCTGTTCTTGTTTATGAAGGTTTCCCGAGCGTTTTGTTGCCATTTATATTCAGATTTAAGATCAAGGAAAAAGATAAATCCATCGCCTGCCATAGAAATCAAGCATTTCGAGCGCGTGTCCTTGTGTTCGTCTGTGTGCGTTACGCCTTCGGAGGACGGATCCGTTGTTTGATATAAAGACATTTCTCGAAATCAAACTCAGCAGGCTAAAAGCCGATTTGTGTCCCAGGAATTGCCTCTAACGCGACGGTCGGCCCTGACGCTCTTTGTTTTATTTTTGGAGCCGGCTGCCTATTCGGCTTTCTCCTGATTTTATTTTTTTACTTTGCCGGTGTACTAAGTGTAAGCCCGCTATAGAGCCGGATATGAGATAGGAATGTTAGGATGTTAATATATGCCGTGTATCAGCATAATCCAAAGCCTGCGGGCAGATCTCCTCGCTCCTCTGAGTCCAATTATAGAGTGTGTGTTGTGCGAGCAGACAGGCTGCGTTGCAGATCGAGCCCCCAGATCCAGCCACCTCCTCTTATCCTTGCTCTGACACCCACTCACACTGACATATACCCGGCTATAGAAAAACGCATGGGCACGCACACGCTCACGTACACAGGGTCGATGATTTGTTCAAATTTAACGAGGCATGCTGTGCCACCGCATTATTGTTTCTTCTGTCACATTTTTCCCCGCATATGTATAATTAACAAGGCAGAATTTATTTAATGATGTGCACGAAGGCAGAAAATTCCTCACACTTTCGCTGCGACGGGATTTTTTTGTTTTCCCTCAGCCCTCCCTCTGCATAATAATGACCCGCATATAATCATTTTCTGATCCCACCCCTAATAATACCAGGACAAAAATGTCATTATTTTCCAAAGCTGTGAAACAATTAGACATTTCTTAGAGAGACCAACAGGTGTTTCCATGTGCCAACCTGTAATCTGAGGGGTTCGGTGATTTGCCTCTCAGGAAACCTCTCCAAGCCGGTTTCCAAAAGCAAAAATATGCATACAATACGAAGACTACTAAACAGATGCAAGCAAAACACTTTTTATCCAAAAAGTAATTGCTGGAGATAGACGGGCACTGGTATTGTGGGGGCTGATGTTAAGCCGATACATTGGGCTCCAGTAATTTCTAGACATTATGGAAAGCATGAAATCGACACAATAAATACTCATTTGTGGTACACTACAATGAAAATGTTAAGACAGCTGCCAAAAGTTATTGTCGTATATAGCTAAAACTTGGTTTAAGGAAGTCTTTTACAAGTTTTGACAGGAAAAGAGCGAGGTCACATAACTTGTTCAAATTATAAGTGAACATAGCTCTATTAAGGCTATAAAACAAATCAGGTTTCATTGTGTCGCTCTCTTCCAAGCTCATCATCTCTTCTTTCTTTGTACCTTCAACACACATTCCACTCACCACTGAAGCAATTCCTCTTCACACCCCATGCTTTCTTTGTAAAGTGATGTTTGTTTATTTATAATAAAAGACAGAGTTGGCACGTCAACCTGTGTGGTCGCCACAATCAATGACCCAGTTTGTGAGAAGTGGGGGCTCGCCCGGGATCTAATTTTTTGTTGGGCGTATATGATCCTAATGTAGCCTTTTCTGGTTCTTCAGCCCAGATTAAGTTGATGTGTTGCTACCTACCTACTTTGGCAGTGATTGGCTACTGTTTTGTTTGTCTTGCAGGAGTGCAGGCTGGTTCATTGTTTTATTCTACTGCCAGATGGGCTGATTTGCCAGCAGCCCGTCCGGTCTCCTCTGTCATTGGCAGGGAGGTTAACATATTATCTTTAGCACATATTGTGCTTTTGTTGTCATGAGCAGATATTGTAGAGATATCACGTACAATCTTCTTTTGCAAATTACAGTTCCCTTTCTTTTAGAGACAGGGTTGCTTACACACTCAAACACAGAAATAAAAGCACTTCAATTAAAGACATGCTTATTAGCAAATATTAGCATGCTAAAATACTAAACATGCTAAGCTTGGATGTGTTAGCTGTCTTCTTATATCAGTCACATGAATGCCAGCCTGGCTAAACACTGAGCTCAAAAATGAGCTGTAAATTATCTGAAAACCAGTCCTGCTGGCTTCCTTTGAAGTCAAGCATATCTTCGTTCTAACATGCTGCTTCTGTTCCCTCGTTAAAGTATCAATCAGACAGAAACGTCAAAGCAGCAAAGGTTGGAGGTTAGAAGCTGGCGAAAGCAGCAGGTGAAGGGGTACAAAAAAAAAAAATGATGCGTTTTAATACTTGTGTCATTACGGTGTTATCGTTCCAGGCTTAGCAGTGTGTGGCCCCGTGGAGTCTTTAAAGCCACTGATCAGAGGCTCAGAGTCTGTAATGACACCCAGTGGGAGAAGGGTATTGCTCAGTGCCAAGGACCTTCTTCCTCTCTGAACACATCTGCTTCTCATCCTTCCTCCACACCTTCCCACCTCACTTTGATATATCTTTCACATGAACCCTCACTCCGTCCTTCATCGTCCTTCCCGTCCCTCTAACCGACCCCCCAACCCCCTTGTGTCCCAGTTAGCAGATGCCACAGATATAATTTGACACGGCACATCTTGTAGCACATTTGGAAAAGAAAACGTACACATCTTGTATTCTTCATGCAGGTGTGAAATAACTGCAAGCTTTAAGAATGTCGAGAGGAAAAGCAGCATCTTGTACGTTGCTCTTTACATGTATTAAATCAGTGCCTCCGTCTGAAAATGGAAAATGGAAATTCAGGGTTCATCTGTAAGGTCTCCGTAAGCTTTAAACAACGAGCTTGTTGGATCGTTGAACAGCAGTCGAAAATTCCCTTTTCCTCGAACTGTTGAGGGATTTCATTTGATATCTCAAAAGCGGCTGCGGCTCAGTGATGGATGGATGAATGGATGAATGGCTGGCTGGACGGATTTGGATGGCTGGATCGATTTTGTTTCCCTCTGACCAACTTTATCGAGGTGAAATACAAAATGAAATGACCAAAATATTTGGTTTGTATACTCGACGGTCGTCTTTTGAACGAGTTGGAAAGCTGTTCTTGATCTAGCAGGAAGCTGCGCAGAGTAGAAATGATGTACCGTGCATTGGTAGAGTGGAATATTTATGCATAGATTTATCTTTTTTGATTCTGCACCCCCGCTCCCCCCGCCACTCCCCCCCATTTTCATGTCATGACCCCATTATCCTCTCCACCGTCCTCGTTCCATCACTTCTCTGCTTTCATCTTTGTGTTTGAAAGGTGTATTTGTGGCACACAGAATCAGGTCCGTGTCCTCTCTGTGACTCCGTGGCAACCATCTCCCAGAATCCCCCGTCCATCCATCCGTACATCCATCCTTGCATCTTTTCCCTTGTGATGCCAATCCCATTCACACCCGGAAAGACAGACACACTTCTGAGGAGTGTGTGTGTGTGTGTGTGTGTGTGTGTGTGTGTGTGTGTGTGTGTGTGTGTGTGTGTGTGTGTGTGTGTGTGTGCGTGAGGGTGTGAGATGGAGGGATGGTGAGCGAGAGGTGAAGTGCTACCAACACAACAACAAGAGCCAAAAGGATTCGGATTCGATGTCTGTGTGTTAAAAAAGGCAATTATCTGGAAGCACGGGTAAACAACCATCTTCTACCTTTAGGTTCAGACATATCGAATTTGTTTCATTTGGACCAAATTGCCCTGTTTTAATAATCCAGAGAGGAAAAAAACTAAACATGTCATAAACATAAATCCGGTACATGTTGCAAAGTAAATATGAAAGTGTCTAGTTGTTAAAAATAGTTTTCAATTTTGTATTTGTGTGAGCACATACACTATAGTTCCTGTCTGAAGGACGCCGGTTCGAATGGCTGTGTATGTGCAAGGTTGTATGTGGCGTCAAATACTGCCAGTTTGTCAAAGCTGCTAGCATCGCACAGAGATGTGCAAGGTGCCTCCGGCGTTGCTGCAGCGATGACTCAATCCAAAGAAGAAAGTCAGCTGACGAGTATACAGATTGAGCATAGACAGTTTTTTTTTTGTTTTAAAGTGAACGTCGCTTCCAGGCCTGACAAATAAAGCCAATGTTGAAGTGCCATGAATTGCAATACCACCGAGGGCCACTAGGGGTTTGCTCCAAAATGGCTCTGGCTCCATTCAACTTCTCATAAAATACAAAAGTGAATACATTTTTTCCACAAGTTTTAATGGTGTCACTCATTAAAGTCACTCCTTTTTTATTGTTTTCTGGCAGTCCGTCTGCAAGAAAAAAATCCCATCGTTAATTAGATATTAGGCTTCAAAAAGCAGTAAATTTGGGGGCGTGTCTGTTTGATTGAGGAGGAGGTTAAGGGCTGGTTGGATGGATCGGACACATTACTTTCACCCAGCACACACCAGTCTTTGAGTTCAAGAGAAAGCAAAAAGTCAACATCGTTTTTTTTCTAAACAGCATAAATAACTAACCTTACATATCATATTTAACGTACATACGCAAAATAACTTACTTAGCTTAAGTAACTCATTTATATGTAAACGGGAGTCAAACTCTGTGAAACCAGTGGCTTTGACAAAACGGCAGTGTTTGACATGCTCGGACGAGAACGAGTTCGTATGCACGTCTTTCAACTTCAAACTCTAATAGTCAAATAGTTCCAAGCGAATATCAAAGTGTTTTTTTGCTTGAAATTGCCATCCCTAACTCCATGACCCCATTTTCGCTTTTAAATGTACGCATTAGTGCTGCAGAGTGTGTAACTGTGCTTTCCGAAAGTCCCCCCCCTCCCCCTCCACTAAGTACTCACGTCCCACAACACCGTAGTAGTCCAGAAAACATTAAATATTTCCTCTTGACTCAGCATCAGGTAGCTCAAATGGAAATACTTTTGTCTGCTGTCCAGGGTCCCCGGCTACAAACTAACCCATTAGTGGCGAGTCTGGACATGAATGAATGAATAAGTGTGTGTGTGTGTGTGTGTGTGTGTGTGTGTGTGTGTGTGTGTGTGTGTGTGTGTGTGTGTGTGTGTGTGTGTGTGTGTGTGTGTGTGTGTGTGTAGCGGGGTGCACAGTCTCAGTACTTTGGTACGCCGTCTACCTTCCCTGAAGCATTCCACCCTCTCCTCCGGTAACGTGCTGTTGCTAAGATACCAGCCGCTCATCTTTACTCCTTCACACACAAACAGCGTGTGTGTGTGTGTGTGTGTGTGTGTGTGTGTGTGTGTGTGTGTGTGTGTGTGTGTGTGTGTGAGAGAGAGAGAGAGAGAGAGAGCGAGATAGAGAGACATCTCTCATCCTACATCTTGACTATCCTTGACACGCACACTTCTTTCTAAATTATACCTCCACACCTATTCGCCACCTTAAAGGTCACCTGTGTGACAAGAAAAGAAAGTGGTGGTTTGTTTTTCTTCTTCTTCTTCCTCTTCTCCCTCCCACCCGCCTGCAGACACATTCCCGCCTCCTGAAACCTGGAGACAAATGAAACGAGAGCGTCGGACTGACCCGAGAGCAGCCGCCACACTTCAGGCCGAAATCCCCCCCCCCCCTTCCCTCATTTCTTTAAACAAAACTTCATCATGTGCGAGTTCTCCATTAAAATTTAATTTGGACCCCCCCCATGTGAAAACCAAAGTCTAGAAGTGGCAAAGACTGATGGGATACAGTATGACGCAAACCAAAAAGTTCCAAGACCGCTCCTGTTGTACGCAAACGGGGCGCAAGCACAATGGTGTGCACGGAGCGAGAGGAATTTATAACCTTCCACAGTAACTATTCCAATTTAAGTCTCTTTATCGACAGCAGCACTTTTTTTGTGACCGCTGGTACGTGAACATTTAAGATTTCACCACGGACGTCAAACTTGAGCAGAGAAACATCAAATTTTTTTGGGGGGGGGGGGCAGAAAATCTTCAACGCGCCCATTTACAGCCGAGGTGTTCCTGAGCCCATGCAGTGATTTCCACTCCGGAATTATGTCTGTTTTTTGTTTTTATAGCAGTGTCGCCTGAGGGCCCAGAAAAACATCCGATTTTGGGGTCAAACTCTGGAAATCGTCAACAGAGACACTTGAAACGCTTCAGAAAGTCTAACGGCGATGAAGCGACGAGCCGGGCGAGGTCGTTCTGAGCGACGTTCAGCGTTTGAAGAGGGGGCGGAGCTTCACTGTTCCAAAACCGAAGAAGGCGCGTCGGGTCAGGAGACGCCAGGTGGGTTTTTCTTTGACATCGGCGCGGTTGTGCAACCGTGAATTCGTCCCTCAGAGTCAGACCGTCAACACCGAGTTCTACTGAGAACCTTCTGAGGCGTCTGATGGGAAAAACAATCGCTTGCAAACCACCTGAACTGTGGCGCCATGGCAACAGGGATCTCTAACACGACAACACACCAGCTCACAGCACGTTGAAAACACTCCAAGTCTTTTCGCCGGCGACAAATCAATCATCAATCACTGGATTTCCCTCCCTGCGACTTCTTTTGTGTTCTCCAAAGATTTCACCCAGAAATGGGATGGTTTCCTCTGCTCAAGTTTGCAGCACTGTGTGCAGTGCGATCAGTCCTGAACTCCGCAGCGCGACAATGAGCCCAAAACATCCAGCGAGAGTCGGGAAAATTAGAAAAAAAAAAAGTAGCGTCAGGACGAAGGAGCGGTCCTGCCGCAGATGGCTCCCACAGAGCCTCCTGATCCCAACATCATGGAGTCGGTGTGGGATTTACACGGAGAGACAGAAGACTCTGAGGCTGCCGAAATCCACACAAGATCTGTTGAGAAAGTCTCTGCCAAGTTTCGTGAGAAAAAAAAATAAATAAATAAGATGCGAGCGAGCGCGGCTCGGGAGCCGGCGCTGCTTTTAAAGTCAGAGGAGCGGTCGCGCCAAAAAGATTAAAAAAACAACAACAATCGTGTCGTTTATTTTTAACGCCTGAAACGCTGTGAATTCGTCTTCGAATATGGACCTGAGACAAAATGACCAGAATAAAAGGTGATTAAACGAATACTCTTTCTTCGAGGGCCTCGTCAGATATCTGCTGTGTAGACGCATCGTGGCGAACACGACGATTTCCAAAAAGCAAAACCCGAAACCTTCGTCACGCGGAGCAGATGATCGGATTAGATTTCCGGCGTGCCTCGCTTTGCACACATTTGCATCTCAATGAGTCGTGAAGGATTTCCCCGAAGCATCCGTTCGTGTTTGACGGCAAACTTTTTTTTTATTCCGGCGTGAAAGAGAGCTACTTTTACTCCACGTACACAAAGTGGTATATTTAAGATTCATAATCAAAACGATGGATTCCCACATTTGGGAATTTGACGATATTTTGGGGATAAAGGCAAAGCGTGATGGTCGTAGTAAACCGTGAACTATTAACTATTAAAGCAGTTAATCCAAAGATAAATCAGAAAAGATGATCTGCTGCCTTCTTCTACATTCGACACACATTTCCTTGCGTTCTTTCGCTGAAGCGAAGCATCTGAACGCTTCCTCTTCTTCCACCGAGCTGTTGAACCGCCGTCGTCAGACATCATTTTTGTGTTTGTTGCCGCCCACTCGGCTCGGTATCCGTTTCATCTCCCCGTGAAGCTCGCGGGTGACGCAAGGAACATTTCCCTTCACCAGTTTTCCCCTCAGACGGCGGCGTCTCTGCAGACTTTGCTGCCGTTTACTTACGTCGTCGGGAAGCGGTAATTATCTGGGGCCATTTTTAGGAAGATGTCGTGTCAATTTTCCTGCCCAATTGATTTAAAAAAAATGGTTTTCTTTAAAGTGATGACAGGGTACGTGTTGTTTATTTCATTCTTTTTTTTTTTTTTACAGGCTTTCGCGACACAACGTTGCGTGAATGTTTCGCTCAAGTTGAAATACTTTTAACGAGTTAAAATGAGGCCAATTTGCAGCCGTT
Source organism: Brachyistius frenatus (assembly GCF_029030835.1). Taxonomy (NCBI): domain Eukaryota; kingdom Metazoa; phylum Chordata; class Actinopteri; family Embiotocidae; genus Brachyistius; species Brachyistius frenatus. The sequence goes on from NW_027211034.1 coordinate 79,651, forward strand.
TGTGTCTTTGCATTGACTTTGCATGAAACGGCTCCTCGGGGATAATTCGCTTTGTGTTTGGTACGAACACACCGTTTCATGAATGCGTTGCATTTGCACCCTTGTGGCTCGTGTGTTAACTGCACCATCGTACTTATTTCGATGACTTCGCATTGAATCCACTTTGCCTTGAATTGTATTTTTTTGTCACTTTGGACACAATCATCTTTCTAGTAAATAAACGTAGAGTACATTTCGATTTTTTTTTTTTTTTTCCCTGTTAAAAATCGTACAGATTTTACAGTTAACGAGTTACAAATGAGTTGTTGGCTCGTTTTTAGATAAGTGCTAGTATGTTTATTGTTCTTTTACTCCAACATTTATATCGTATATATACATATATATTTTTTTTATTTTAGCATGTTTTTATAATCCTTTATATGCAGTGAAGCACTACTTGTAATTTTCTAGCTGTAAGGCATTTTGTGCAGCATTTCTTGTATGAACGATGATATACTAACACAGTTTATTAATATTAGTTTAATAGTACTGTAATTATGTACACGATATATAAAGTTGTTGGATTATTGCTGCCAGAAGTTTACAATAAATTTAACCATAAATTATGTAAAATATTACCAGTTCCAGCCTTTAAGTCTGAAGTTATTAAAAAAAGAAGTGACATAATCACGCTTCACACTGAAGCTGTTAACAATTAATCAGATGAATATTTTGTTTCCTATCAACACAAACTGCTTTATTTCATGTTAAAACAGCATTTGTATGTCATCCACATTCTTCCTCTCTAGTCTGTTAATCACGTAGTTATTTATGTTGCTTATGAAGAAAGACGTCCCAGAAAACCACTGATCACGAGTTCATCAGTCATCTAATATTTATCAGAAGAATAAAAAGCTGTAAAGTGTTCTTCCTCTTACTCTTACACACACACACACACACACACACACACACACACACACACACACACACACACACACACACACACACACACACACACACACACACACACACACACTGTCAGACAGTGTAGGGATTACTGCTGTTTATCTGTACACATTTGTACTTGTGTGTGTGTGTGTGTGTGGATGCCTGCAGCACATCAGATGAGAGGGGATGCCTCTCAAAATAAAGCTTTTCTGTGGAGAGCCACTTTCTGCCGGCGCCAAAAAAAAAAATTCTCCTAATTTTAGTTATGTTTTGTTTTGTTTTTCACCGCGGAGACGATGAGAGCGCGCTGAGCTGGGAGTCCCATCAGTGCCGCTGAGTGATGAGTCACCTCAGTCGAACAAACATAAGAGAGAGAGACCATCAGAAAATGTGTGTGTGTGTGTGTGTGTGTGTGTGTGTGTGTGTGTGTGTGTGTGTGTGTGTGTGTGTGTGTGTGTGTGTGTGTGTGTGTGTGTGTGTGTGTGTGTGTGGACAGTCCAAAGAATACTTTGCTGTCTAAGTCTGCTGTCGTCGTGACAGAATGAGTCTTGTTTTTTCGAGATTTTGTGAAAAACCTCCCGGGAAAAAACAAGAAGATTTTTTTTCTCTGTTTGTTTGTTTGTCGACCAGCTGCCACGATCGCACCACAGTCCAAACTCAGCGGCAAAAAAATCTCTCTCAATCTGTCTTATGTCTTATTTTTCCAGTCATGATTTCCTCATTTTTCTGTGTTCGACCTCTGTCCGCTTCCCTTTTAGCCTTCAGAGTTGTTTTTCCCGTCTTCAGTCTACAAGAGAATCGCCTCTTCGTCTCTTCCCTCCGTTTCCTTGAAGCCTGTTAACCAATCAACTTCTCCCGCCTTCTACGGTTTGAAATCAGAACCGGAAAGGGTTAACAAGATGGAAGAATTTCTTGTCCTTCCCCTCCCAGGCGGCGGCGTCATTGACCCATCCAGATTGAAAATACTAATACTTGTAGTTTAGAAATAACGATACGTTAACATCGCCAAAAGTGAAGGTCTGGTACGGACTTTGTTTTTTTTAGAGCTCAAAACATCATATGTAGGTGTCCAAAACTTGGAGTTGATCCAAATAAGCTTGAAACAGATGGAAAATTGATGGACCTGCTCTACAGATTGTCCAGTATTAGCCGATGTCCTGTGGTTTGTCCTCGATCCTGGTTTTTGTGTGGAGTGAGGAGGTCACGTCACCAAAGATTGCCTGGATCCTTCTCTGAATGTGTCTTCAGTACCGCTTTGAAACTATCAACAATTACTCGATGAATTGACTTTTATGGTCCAGGAGGACAATTACTGCAGACTATTATTTTTTTAATAGTGTCAGGTAGACATTTTTAATTTTGTGTGAAATATCTCTCGACATTTTCATCCAGTACGAAAAGCGGCTCTTGTAATTACGAGATAGTAAGTCATAATTACGAGATAACCTGTCAAAAAAATTTTTTTCTTATGTGGATGCAGCATGCTTCCGTAATCTAGCGCCATCATGAGGTCAAATTTTGTACTTGTAAAACTTGTAAAAAAGCTGCGTTTGTCCCGCCTCCTCCTTCTCTGTTATTGGAGGGCTGGTAGAATAAGCGCAGAATAAGCGCTCAGCACCTCCGTCAAGCTGCTGGCACTCATTAAAACAACAACAACAAAAATGCTGTAGTCAGGAAAAATACACTTGCTGCATGCTGATTGGTTAAAATGAACCAGAGATCTACGCCCGGTAGGATGGAACGACTGCAAACGATTCTTCTATGGAGGGTGAACAGACCCATATTCACGCAGTCAAATATGGGTCTGGTTCACTACTGGCTAACGCCCTGCCTTTACGGCAGGGGTGTCAAACTCACTTTAGTTAAGGGGCCACATACTGCCCACTTTCATCTCAAGTGGGCCAGACCAGTCAAATCATAGCATAATAACGCATACATAACGACAACATTTCTCTATGTTTAAATCATTGGTGAAGGTTTTTGGATGATAAACCCTATTTTAAAGGTCTTTCTACAATAAACTAGAAACATAAAGAGTTTATCTGCCTGGGCTCTCCTCTGCAGATTTAACGGGTCACAAAGCGAGCAGCAGCTTCTCCCTCCGGAGCAGACGTCGCATTTACGCTGTTTCTGAAGCAATTACTGGATCGATTAAAAAAAACAATTACAAAACGTTTGTACTCATAAACCTCCATATTCTCATAGAAATGCAATGTATGTCTTTCTGTAATTTTCACACTTTGCAAAGTCATCCGGCGGGCCGAGCCGGACCCCCCGGCGGGCCGTATGTTTGACACCCCTGCTTTACGGCATCGCTCGGAGATAAAGTAGAAAACGCCGATAAGATAAGACTTTATTAATCCCACAGTGGGGAAATGAAGTCGTCACAACATGCATCGAAACACAATTAGAATTTTAAAAAAAAAAGAAGGTGCGCACAACAAGAAAAAATTACAAATACGTGCACAATAAAATAAGATGGATAAAAATATTTTTGTAGAGAAAGTAGAAAAACAAACCCCTTTTCGGAATGAATGAACAGTCATGTCATTAATTCCTACATACTGATGGTGGTAGACAGCCACAGATGTACAGTCATGCTATGCAGTAATATCACACAGGAACACCGAGTCCCAGATCTGCTTCTGTGGCCCACACGGCAGCTTCGGTCCGAGGCTGCAGTCGTCTTGCTTGTAGGATGAAAGCCGGTGAGGAAACATTGCGTCTTTAAAACGGACTGTGAGAAACCACTTGGTTGGACCAGGATACGTAACAGACAACGAGTTTCATACAGGATCGGCTTTATTAAACCCTTTAAATCAGTAGATTAACATTTGAGGACGTGTGCTTTTTTGTTTTTCTGCCACCAGTTACAGTTGGAAGAGCGATACCTCTCATATTTGTCTTGTTAAAATATGTGAGCACCTGACTGATGAAAAAAAAAGAAAAGCTCCAGTCTGTATCACTCGAAAACTAAAATAGAGACAGTTCTAATCATCGGGCTTAAACGTCATTTGTAAATAAGACAACGACCTGTGTAATTGGGACACGCTGCCGTCAAAGCCCTCGGCGTGGTTTCTATTCCTGATGCCAGTCTTATAACCCGGAGGTGACGGAGTACGAGCTGCACGGCGGGATTCAGACTGACCGAACAAGGTGACATTTTTTGGAGATGTGTGACGGACACGCTGTACGTTTTTTTGTAATCTCACCATTTTAATTTTGTGCTACTTTTTTGTGCCGTTTTTGTTTAGGGCAGAGCGTGAAATAGACACGCCGGTCCACTACGGCAAAGCGTGAGATGGACACGTTCTGGGCTGCGTCGGCGTGAAAGTTTTGTAAGCGTGAAATTTACACGCATGCAAATGTCATGTGACGCGAGATCGTGCAACCGAGGTCCAGCAACAGAGGCACCAAAGGATATTTGTTGGCAGTATTATCAGTAGTATCACAGGCTACCATGCAGCACGATGAGGTTCGAATCCGGGAGGTCACAATGTTTTTCTTGAGTTGTTTTTTTGTTACGAAACCTCAACCATGCTCTTTTTCCCAACCGTAACCTTTTTTTTTCCTAACCCCGCTCTTGTTCTGTTTCTTAATTCCAAACATGTTTTTGTTTTTCCCTATCCTCAGCTGTGTTTTTATTTAGTAAACCCAACCACGTGTTTTTGATAATAATTTCATTTTGTGCTATTTTTAAATTAAGAGTAACATTGTTCTTTTTAAAAAAAATTTTTTTATCTGATTGATATATATTGAGATTTCTACATTTATAGACTGGTTACTATTCCGATTTTACATAAAAACAACTCGTGTTGTTAAAGATTACAACTTTATTTTCATACGTTTTGGGGGATTTTGACCCCTTGTCATGTTTCAGATGTCTCCGAATGTGAATTGCGATGACCAATTATTCAATATATCACGAAACACTTATACATACACTTATCATCTCATGACCTCCCAGATTCTTCTAAGGACCCTTTGGAGGGTCCAACACCCAAGTTTTAGTACCACTGGAATAAACTACCCGGACCGCATATAGTTGTATATGTACTGTCCAAAACCTGTTAATTTTACAATCTGAGCAGCCTCTCAGGTTTTTCTGTGAACTCTCTGCTCAGTGACAGACTCTTTTATGCGAGTTGACGAAAGCAAGATTTTCCTGTTGAAATAATTGTTTTTATGCTTTATAGACAGAAACCAGCCATCAGTTTTATTCTGTGATAGAGTACATACATCCATGTATAAACCAACAACATGTAAGACACTTTCAACTGTGCTGTGTTGTAAAATAATGCGACGTTACTGCCTCCTTTTGGTGGAAATATGGAATTTTTATTGAGCAGAAATGGAAACAAAGTCATTGATTAATTAATTATCCAGTATTCAAACAAAAACAAAAAACACAACATAGTCATAAAAGGGACATGTTTCGTAATCTCTTCTGATATGATTGTTAATGATTGCTGGGGAAAATTAGTTTCTTCACAAGTTGTCTTTTATTATTTATTGTCTTTCTGCACACTGTCAGCATAGCAGTGGTGAAAATTACATTAATCAAGTATTCTCTCTGATTATATATTTGAGTTCTTTTTAATTTGATTTTGATTTTATACACTTTATTAATCCCCGAGGGGAAATTTCTTCAAATCTGAATTTTCATCCAAAACGAGATCTTTTTATAAAATGTTATGCCTTCAGTAGGAATTTATTTAAAGGGGCTTCCTAGCTAATGTGTACTTATAGTTTTGGAGGCTAAGTATGTTGAGTAAAATCAATAAAAGTACTTCTAATTTTGGATGGCAGGGCTTTTAGAGCATTTAATGTCCCTGTGTTGCCACTACAAAGACATCCAAATGCTTTCTTCACCACTGATAGTTGGCGATATCCGTAACTACTTCCTTCATTTCAGAAAAAGTTATTCAACTTTCACAAAGCAATACCATGCTGAACATTTTGGCCTTTTAATTTAATCAAACTTTATGTTTGTTTTTCAGCCAATTGGATAATTTTTTTGTCATAAACAGGCAACCGATTAATCATCACCAAATCAAACAAATAAGAAAGTGATTAAAATAAGGGATTAAAGCATAAAAGGAAATTATAGTTGCTTTACGAAGGTTGAGAAATAGAAAACAGAAATAGATGTGATACCATCTTCCTCCAGCAGGTGGCTCTGAAGTCCGGCCTCTTTTAAACAAAGAGCTTTAAGAAAGCGTCTGATAAACGTCAAATGATAATAGTATCTTTGTTGTTGTTTGTTGTTTTTTCGCAGAAAAGGATGCGATAAATGATCAACAATCCATCTATTCATAATTTTCTGAATAAAAACAAAATTAATACACCAAACATCAAATGCGAACAGAAGCTAACCTGGAAGTGTATATCACGTAATAGGTTTTGAGTTGAAGAACCTGGAAGTCGACTTTCTTTCCATCGTCAAACTCCTGATTGGCCACAAAAACAAAAACAAAACCCGATAAATAGTGTGAAGTTTTTGTCGCGTTCTTACATGTTAACGGTGCGACTCGGTAGAAAAGTGCGAGACAGAATAAAAGGATTTATCGTTTACTCACTGCATCCGTAAAGCTTGTTGACGCGGGCGATGTCGTTGACGCTCATCTGTCTGGCATTTCCGAAGTTAAGGTTGGAGTTGGACCGCGCGAGGATGGTTGGCTGCCCGTTTTTGGAGAAGGCGCATCTTCGAGGAAAACACGGACACGTTATTAGTATGTGGAAGCAACACACACACAAAAACAAAACACACACTGGCTGCATACTCATGATCAAAGCAGTGATACTGAGGTGCTTTTCATTATGAACAATGCAACTGAAAGTTTTGCCTTTTTTTTTTTTTTTTTTTTTTTACTGAATACTTGTATTACTATTATTACAATTATTATTATTTTAATTTTGTTTTCTTTCCAGTGTAATATAATGACTTACAATCGAACAACATAATAACTCCATATGAACCCCTATCAGTTCTCTGAATTTCATTACATCCTGTTTGTGTAAGAAAATCTTACCTTTGCTTTAAAACAAACAAGTGAGCACTAAAATTGTAAATGCAGGTAATGCTTTGAAGTGAAGATGAAATATAAATATTCAATATAACTACAGTTATGTAACTAAACCTCGATCCGAGCTTTACAATCAAAACGTTTACATAAACGTTTATAAATATACCGTAGATGACGATATAAATACATAATCTCAACGTCCTTTTATATAATTTTTTTTTTTTTTTAATTTTGCCAAATCAGTTGCTAGTGACTGTTGTGGAAAACGCTTCATTAACAGGTTTAACTTTTGAAATAAACAACAAACATAGTTCTATGGAGCTCCACTGTGCTAAACCAGAACACTGAAACTAAATGCTGGTCCATGCGCTTCACTGTTAAAAACACGCATGCGTACGCTCACACAAACACTCACTTGCTGTAGTGCATGATGGAGTTGAAGTCGTAGGGAGTTCCCAAGTTGTTCGTCTGCACCTTCTGGAAGTTGTTTGCTTTTCCTGCACGGGAGGCGGGAACACATTTTTAAATGTTCCTTTTTTCAGGTCCATATCGGGCCCGTCCTGACGTCCAACCTCAAAATTTCCCTTCCTGTCTCAGCTGTGTGGAGACGTGGCCACTGTCCGGTTATTAGATAACCACGAGGATTGAGACTCTTAATCAGTAGCTGTCTTAGTCGTTAAAACAACGTTTTGGAATAACATTTAAAAAACGCAAAATGATTGTGATCGTTTGTGTTAAAAGGAGGACTTGAACCTTGTTGGGTGTTAACGTTACTACTTCCTTAAAGTTATGCCTCATTTGCTGTCATGGCAACAAATAATGCTATTTAAAAAAATAAATAAATAAATGTCCCGACTCGTTGTTCAACCCAGTATCACAGCAAAGCGTGAGAGAGCCACTTTTTGGACTGTGTCGGCGTGAAAGTTACACGTTTTGTAAGCATGAAACTTACACGTATGTAAATGTCGTGTGATGCAAGATTGTGTTGACCAAAGTCCAGCAACGGAGGCACTGAAGGGCATTTTTCGGCGGTATTATCAGTTACTAGCACAGGCTACCATGCGGGACGATGAGGTTCGAATCCAGCAGGTCACAACGTTTTTCGTGAGTTGGTTTTTGTTTCGAAACCTCAATCATGTGCATATTTAGTAACCAGAACTGCATGTTTATGCTAAAAGTTGTATTTTCCTCTAAACCAAATGGCTTTAAGCATGCAGTAGGTTTCATGTTTTGTCCACTACAGGAAAACGTGTCACTTTCATGAGTAGTAAACACAAAGCGTGGCTATCTCACATTTTGGTGTTGCGGACCGGCGTGTCTATTTCACGCTTTGCCGTGATACCTGGGTTGCGTGGTTGGAAACAGGAAGCGACCAGCGTCATCTGAACTGCGTCAATTCTCCGGGACACCAGATAGTCGTTATATATACGACCACTAGAGGGCGCTGAACTTTAAAACGTAGCTGCGGGTCGTTATAAACTGCTTGCACATAAGGCGTTTTGGGTTATTTTTTAAATAACCTTCCTCTGTGTTTTTTTTTAGGTAAGCTGACCTGACTGAATGTTCTGGAAGAGGATCTGGACGTATCGGTCTCTGTCGGAGCGGACCTGCTCGTGGTGGAAGCCCAGAGCGTGGAGAACCTCGTGCTGCACCGTCGACTGGGACAAACAACCGTTCTTCTTCAAGGAGATGTGCTGACCTCGACTCTGCCGGCCCAGGTACGACCAACATCTGAGAGACACACACACACACACACACACACACACACACACACACACACACACACACACACACACACACACACACACACACACACACACACACACACACACACACACACACACACAATAAAAAAACAAAAACCTGTTACTGTTGATTGGGGGGAATTTGGAAGTCTGCTGGTGAAATGGATGGGACGTGCTGCACCCTAGTGGTCAAGATACAGCACTACACTACTCACTTTGACAGTTATTCTGTAAAGACACAATTTTTTTTCCCTCCTGACGGACAGGAGTCATTTTTCAAACTGACACTCAAGGGTTTCTGCAACTTTTAATCATGATGATGTGTTGGGAGGATATGAGAAGTCGATAAATAATGCAGTAAAAAAAGCACAATGTTATTTGTAAAATATTTGCTTTCTAGTTTAAAGTTCTGGTTTCAAATCATTTTGGCTTGTGACACCAATCCAGGTATGTAGTTTGAAGTGTCTGTGAGTTGTTAGCTGCTCCAGCGAAGAGACATTTAAATAACAGTTTGAGGCACAAAGTGATTAACATTTTCCAATAGTTCACCAAAAAAATGTAAATCAAAGATTATGAAAAGTCAAAACAGATTTGAGAAGAACAGCTTTCGTTTCTCCAATCTTTTATCATCATCTCTTTTATCACCCCCTTCAGATCTGGAGGGAACTGAACTGAAGACACTTCTTTTAATAGAGTACTTTTATGTTTATGTTTTAGTGCTACTTTTACTAAAGTAAGTGTGTGTGTGTGTGTGTGTGTGTGTGTGTGTGTGTGTGTGTGTGTGTGTGTGTGTGTGTGTGTGTGTGTGTGTGTGTGTGTGTGTGTGTGTGTGTGTGTGTGTGTTTATCTACCCAGATCCAGAATAGAAGTGGATGTAATTGCGATGCCGGTGGTTCCTGTAGATGAAGCGGATGCAGGTGGAGCGGTGGAAGCTGATCAGGGCGTTGATGATGATGTTTGTCTCTGCTCTGCCTGCAGAGAGAGAGAAAAAAAGAGACGGTCAAGAAGTACTTTGTCTAAACGCAAACTGACATTTGTAATCGGATCAAAAACTCCCCTCTGATCTCCGGTGGTAAACACAGAGCTCGGTATGTGTGTTTCAAATGATAAATAATTTCAAATTAAAAGTGTAATCATCTCGATTGAATCCAGGTAACACAAAAGATAACATTTCATTGTATAAATATATTTCTTTGAATTAGGTGAGGTGTCCCTAGAGCCAGGGGCTGGCTTGATTTATTTATTTATTTTCTGGGGTGAGTTCTTATTTAACAAGATCTTAAAATTAAATATAAAATAATTTAAAAAAAAAAGGTATTAGGACATATCAACACTTTTTTTTTTCAATAGCATGCTAATACGAAGACCATAATCTACTAAATGACTTTTAAGAGTTAATCTGTTTATTCAAATTCTAATTCATCATTTTTTTCATGTGAATTGTACTAAAAACAACATAATAGATCTGTCAAAGCAGAATTCTTTATCACATTGCTGAAAGAGTCGTGTGTTTAACTAACCGTCTCTTTTTCATTAAAATGAACTCACTCGAAGCAAAGAAAGCTCAATTTGACTTGTTATCATGGGGTCAAAGGTTAAGTTAGCGTCGCTTACTGTATGAAAACGAGAAGCTGACGGGCACGTAGACGTACTGTCCGGACTTCGGCCACTTGCAGCCTCTGGCCGTGCACGGACTGGCGTTTCTGCTCCAGCTCACCATGATGTCGCCCTGCAGCCTGGGCGACGCTGCAACACAAGACCGGGAGTGTGAATTATAGCTTTGTACGTCTCATGGACAATTTCTGGCGTAAAAAAACCCCAAAGAGTTCTAGATGCAGCTAGTATTTTTTTTAATTTTTTTTATTAATATCAATTAATTAGTCCATTATTTTCTTTGAATTATTTGAGAAAATGCCTTCAAGTGCAATACCACCGAGAGCCACTAGGGGCCGGCTCCCAAAAAAGGCTCCACAGACTCCCTCTCAACTACTCTCCTGATAATACATCATTATTATTATAATAAACTATTATAATAAATTAACTGACCTTAATTATTTTATTATTAGTCTATCACAAAATGTAAAAAAAAAAACCCTGTGGAAAACACTAATATCTTTAGACAAAACACAAATATTGTCAATTTCCAAATATTTATAAAGGAATAAAAAGCAGCCAATTCTCCTCAAACCTGCGAGCTTTTGGAATTATTCCTACAAATCTAACTGTCTGCGTTTTTATTGTCTCAAACGGTTTCAGCGCTGCGATCAGCTGTTACATCATATTTACGATTTGAGCCACGAAGAATCGGTAAAAACGTCCGTCTTACTTATGTGAGCGTTGGCTCTTGCGATGATTTCGGAGACGTCCAAAGACTCGTCTGTGGGGGGGAAACGGAGAGGACACTCAGCGGTTTAACTTTTAAAGTTATCGTCAGATTGTAATCGTGAGTAAAACTCTCTAATGTTTCGACTCACCGCTTTGATCTCCTTTGTCGGTGACATTCTGCAACACGAGACGCAACATGTCATTATTTTTAATCATCATTTAACGTCGTAATCACTGTGTTAAAAAAAAAAAAAAGGGGTCAAACCTGAGAAAGGGCCGTGGAGAGGAAGAGGAGGAGGAGGAGGAGAGCTGGAGTCATGATTGGCGGTCCCCCCTTCAGGTGAACTTCAGAGCTGAAACGGTCAGTTTGTAAAGCGGCGAGGTAAGATGGAGCCCAGAGGAGTTCACCTGTCACACCTGTGCACTCGGCTCCTCTCTCTTTATAAGGCTCACCACGAGGTGTGGTCGAGGCTTCGCCCACGGCTATCAAGGTCAGCTGTCAATCAAATGCTTTGTTCTGCGTGAAGTCAAGTGGGGAAAAAAACCTCACCCGACGCTAGTTTTTCTTTCTGTTCCAAGAAGGAAGTCTCAACTGAAAGTTTGAAGAAGGATGTAATTATTGCTCGATGCATTCATGGTAGGTAGGTAGGTATATACTTTATTAATCCCCGAGGGGAAAATTTTTCGCCACAGCAGCATACATACAGGAGCAATAATAGAAACAATAGAATAAAATAATAATAGAATAGAATAATATAATAGAAAAGCAATAAAATAAAAAATATAAATATAAAATATAAAATGCACAGTACATACAGTATATATACAGTACATTAAATATCTATATATATTATATACAACCAATAAACACAGTCAACAGTGTTATTGTACTGTGATGGATTTTGCCAGAGGTGAGTTATTGTAAAGTCTTATGGCAGTGGGCAGGAATGATCTCCTGTATCAGGAATGATCTCCTGTATCAGGAATGATCTCCTGTATCTGGAATGATCTCCTGTATCTGGAATGATCTCCTGTATCTGGAATGATCTCCTGTATCAGGAATGATCTCCTGTATCAGGAATGATCTCCTGTATCTGGAATGATCTCCTGTATCAGGAATGATCTCCTGTATCAGGAATGATCTCCTGTATCAGGAATGATCTCCTGTATCAGGAATGATCTCCTGTATCTGGAATGATCTCCTGTATCTGGAATGATCTCCTGTATCAGGAATGATCTCCTGTATCTGGAATGATCTCCTGTATCTGGAATGATCTCCTGTATCAGGAATGATCTCCTGTATCAGGAATGATCTCCTGTATCAGGAATGATCTCCTGTATCTGGAATGATCTCCTGTATCAGGAATGATCTCCTGTATCTGGAATGATCTCCTGTATCTGGAATGATCTCCTGTATCAGGAATGATCTCCTGTATCTGGAATGATCTCCTGTATCTGGAATGATCTCCTGTATCTAGAATGATCTCCTGTATCTGTCCTTGTGACAGCGGAGCTGGAGGAATCTTTTAGAGAAAGTGCTCCGCTGTCCCTGCAGCAGGTGGTTGAGAGGGTGGACAGGATTATCCAAGATGGACAATAGTTTGATCAGCGTCCTCCTCTCCACCACCTTTTCCAGGCTGTCCAGTTTGTAGCCGATGATGGAGCCGGCCCTCTTAACCAAACTCAAATTCATGTGCTAATGTTCGTATTTAGTTTACACCTTAATTAAGGCTGTAGCCGTAATGTAATACGTTGTGTTTTTCTGCTTTTAGCTGGCAGATGCAAGACAGTGTTTCCCTCCTAAACGTGTGCGGGTAGAAACAAGCGTGAGAAAAGGAGTTTTTAACACGCTGTGTTTCGGCAAATGCGTTTACTTCCTGCATTCTGCAATGAAAAGGACAACAGCAAGAAGGGCCAAAAAAAAACACAAAATCTCAATGATAAACTGTTTGGAGGAAAGAGTCTAAAAAAACACTTCAAACACACGCTGCCACACAAGCTCGACTACAGAACAATAACCTTCTTATGGCAACAATCAATCAATCAATCAATCAAGCGTGGACAGAAGAATAAAAACGAACAATAGAGTACTGTAATTGCCAAATGACAAAACACAACAGATGCCAAAAGTGGTTGGCGTGGTAACCAGGAGAGACGATCATTTTGTCTCTTAGTTTGAGTGTCTTTGTAGTTGTTGTTTTTTTCTTCATTTTAAGCTCTTTTGTGTTTATTTTGGTCATTTTGTGTCTCTTTGTTGTGACTTTACGTCTCTTTGTTTTATGTCTCCTTTTGGTCATTTTATGTCTCTTGGTTGAGATTTTGTGTCTCTATTGTGATTTTATGTCTCCTTTTAGTCATTGTATGTTTCCTTTTAGTCATTTTATGTCTCTTGGTTGAGATTTTATGTCTCCTTTTAGTCATTTTATGTTTCCTTTTAGTGATTTTATGTCTCTTGGTTGAGATTTTGTGTCTCCTTTTAGTCATTTTATGTTTCCTTTTAGTCATTTTATGTTTCCTTTTAGCCATTTTATGTCTCTTGGTTGAGATTTTGTGTCTCCTTATGGTCATTTTAAGACTATGTATTAACTTTATTTGTATAGTACCTTTCATACATAAAAATGCAGCTCAAAGTGGTTTGCAGCAAGAAAATGACATAAAAACAAATATAAACGATCATTTAAAAATATTGAAAATAAATGAAATGCATGTGAACAGATAAACCCCACATAATTCACACAAATAGAGTTATATATATATATATGTATTTGAAAGTCGCGGCATAAGCAAGTGCAGAGATATTTACGAGATCGTGAAAATGGCGTTTACAAGGCGATCATGTTAACACTGGGACAGAAAGGCAAAATCCTGAATAACGAAAAAAAACAAAAAACTCGTAAATAGAATATATCTTTAAAATGTACTCATTCAAAATTTGGAAGCACATAAATTCTGAAATATCGCTGTACGTTGCAGCAAAAACTTTGGCCGCCAAAAACCCAAATGACCGTAAGGACATTTTGTTCTTCAAGGTATGAGGATGTATTGTTGTGCATACATGACATGGCAGGTAATCCATGTGAAGGTGTCTTTTGTTTTAATTTATGGACCTGACCTACATCCGGCTGCCACTTCACAAACGACACCAGGAAGTACGTGAAGTAATTGTTGTTAAATTTGCATATAGTAAAAAAGAAAAAAGAAAAAAAAGGAGAAAAATATTTGATTTCTTTTTAAAGATTAGATAGAAATACAACAGAACATTTAAATTTTTGGATATCTGATTAATGACGGTATTATTTTCAAATGAATCACCAGGACACTGATCAGAAGCTGATGACGCCACGACGACTTGTGGAAAACATTTATTGACTTTGTATTATCAGGAGAGTAGTGGAACGGGAGTCCATGGAGCCTTTTTTGGGAGCCGGCCCCTAGCGGCTCTCGGTGGTATTGCACTTGAAGGCATTTCCGCATTAACTTCAGTCTTTAGACCCAGAGTCGACATCCATTTTTACATACAGTCTGTAGTCAGAATCTACGACCCCGACTATGGCTCCAAAATCCTTTACTGTGTATTGATAAATGCCCCCCTCCTCACCCCCCCTCCTGTTAGCTAACACCAAATCACCTGTGTTAGTATTATGTGGCTTCATGTGACAGGTGTACCTGACAGCAGTAAGTGCCGCTTAAAGACTTAACTCGAGTAAAAGGGTGTTTTGTTACTTGCAGCTGCTTTGTGGGAAAACATTCCAGATCCCAACCGGTTCTTTGCAGAGCGGGATTTCTGCTGACTCAGCCAAAAGACAGCCTTTGTTAGGTATGCTATGATTACCGTGAAGGAAGTTATGGTGATCATGAATGGGGAGCCAAACTTTCACTGTACACAAAAACATTTTTTTAATTTGTTTTATTTTAAAGGCCCATCAAGGGGGCGGGCGTCGCAAATTCGCCCAGGCTCGCATTGTTTATGCAACATACTCGTCCCTACGCAAATAAACATAAAAAAAGAAACACACCAACATTGGAAATAATATATTAAGGCGGGAGAGACATTTAAAAACGTACTTAAACCTGGATTTGGTTTCAAATGTACCAACGGCAGAAAACAAATCAACACCTTTTGTCTAAAATGACATCTCTCCCGGTGAGTTTGTGGCGGCGGCTTCAGGTCTTTAGTCTTCACTTTCTTTCTTTGTTTTTTTTTCATAGACAAACTGATTCAGGTACTCGTGCTCATATTAAATTAATAAAGTCAACGTATCCCGAGCACGTGTGAATTAATAAATCATTTTCCTTTGCTGTAGTTTGTCCATTGAAGCCTTGGTTGTGTTTAAGTGACGGTGGCGGCCTCTCGCTATTTTAAACCACCTTCAACTTTCTTGTAAAAACCAAAACATAGAAGATATTTTTATTTCTAAAGTGCAAATCTCATCTTTATGGAGCTTGTTAAATAATTATTTTAACACTGATGCTAACTAAGCGCACTAGTGGGTATTGGAGATGTTTTCTTTTCTTCGTAATTTCTGAAATTACTAATACTTATGGTTAATTTAAATGGTCATAATGGTAATTATTTAAAAAAAATTTACAGGTGCAGTTTTGCAGACTATTTTTATTTAATGTATATTATGTACTGTAGGTAATAGAACTATTTATTTTTATTTAATGTATGTTATATTCTGTAGGTAATAGAACTATTTATTTTATTTAATATATATTATATTCTGTAGGTAATAGAACTATTTAATTTTTATTTAATGTTTATTATATTCTGTAGGTAATAGAACTATTTATTTTTATTTAATGTATGTTATATTCTGTAGGTAATAGAACTATTTATTTTATTTAATGTATGTTATATTCTGTAGGTAATAGAACTATTAATTTTTATTTAATGTTTATTATATTCTGTAGGTAATAGAACTATTTATTTTTATTTAATATATATTATATTCTGTAGGTAATATAACTATTTATTTTTATTTTATGTATATTATATTCTGTAGGTAATAGAACTATTTATTTTTATTTAATGTATATTATATTCTGTAGGTAATAGAACTATTTATTTTTATTTAATATATATTATATTCTGTAGGTAATAGAACTATTTATTTTATTTAATGTATGTTATATTCTGTAGGTAATAGAACTATTTATTTTTATTTAATGTATATTATATTCTGTAGGTAATAGAACTATTTATTTTTATTTAATGTATGTTATATTCTGTAGGTAATAGAACTATTTATTTTATTTAATGTATATTATATTCTGTAGGTAATAGAACTATTTATTTTTATTTAATGTTTATTATATTCTGTAGGTAATAGAACTATTTATTTTTATTTAATGTATGTTATATTCTGTAGGTAATAGAACTATTTATTTTATTTAATGTATGTTATATTCTGTAGGTAATAGAACTATTTATTTTTTAATGTTTATTATATTCTGTAGGTAATAGAACTATTTATTTTTATTTAATGTACATTATATTCTGTAGGTAATATAACTATTTATTTTTATTTTATGTATATTATATTCTGTAGGTAATAGAACTATTTATTTTTTAATTTAATGTATATTATATTCTGTAGGTAATAGAACTATTTATTTTTATTTAATGTATATTATATTCTGTAGGTAATATAACTATTTATTTTTATTTAATGTATATTATATTCTGTAGGTAATAGAACTATTTATTTTTATTTAATGTACATTATATTCTGTAGGTAATAGAACTATTTATTTTTATTTAATGTTTATTATATTCTGTAGGTAATAGAACTATTTATTTTTATTTAATGTTTATTATATTCTGTAGGTAATAGAACTATTTATTTTATTTAATATATATTATATTCTGTAGGTAATAGAACTATTTATTTTTTAATTTAATGTATATTATATTCTGTAGGTAATAGAACTATTTATATTTATTTTATGTATATTATTTCGGTAGTGATAGAAACAGGGGAAGCGATAGTTGCAAACCGTGCAACCACACGCGCACGCGCACGCGGGCGGCGAGGTAACTGGTCAGGTGACGGTCACGTGACTTCGGTCAGCTGATGCTAACCGCTTAGCAGCCGGACGTGTTACGGTTCTCCCGCGGCAGAGACGGAGCTGACGGTTCAGACAGGATGCCTTTCTCCGAGCTGTATTTCAACGTCGACAACGGCTACCTGGAGGGTCTGGTGAGAGGATTCAAGGCGGGAATACTGTCGCAGGCGGATTATTTGAACCTCGTTCAGTGCGAGACGCTGGAAGGTGAGTCAAAGCGGCTAACGGCTAACGGCTAGCCGCCGGGCGAGCTGTCATTCTCCAAAGCTAAGTTAGCTTAGCCCGCAGCACGGTCGGTGTTTCTGCGCTGCCTTTCATCGGCTGTTATCGTCGCGGAGCTTAACGTCGACTGTTTGTGCAGATTTAAGGTCAAACGATTTCAGACATTTGTTTATATTCTTGAAGCTCTGCGTGTGAGCTGGCTGGCTGAAGCTAACTTAGCCAATTAGCACAAAGCGTTGCACCGTTCATGGCTCAATTTCGGGATTTTATTTGGGGAGGAGGAGGAGGAGGAGGAGGAGGAGGGAGGAGGAGGGAGGAGGAGGGGGAGGGGAAGTGAAATTAAAATAGGAAGTTTATTCTCTGAAGCTCTGACAAAAAACGACAGCTTTAGTCATCTCAGATGTCTGTGGTCATAAACGGAGCTTTTATTATTATTATTATTATTATTATTATTATTATTGCTCCACGTGATGCTTTGTACATTTCTGCAGAAATGTACATTTATAGTTTGTTTTAGTGAAATTAAAACCATCATCCGTCTCCTGCAGCGTGAGGAAGAAAAGAAACGTTGAAAACTCACTCGTTCATTCAACCTTTTATTCACACTTGATAAATCATCGAGTCGTTTGAAGAACAAACATCATAAGACGACGTTGACGGACGAGACTGAACCAGATGAAGGAAGATTTAACCTGAAAGATGAATTCAAATCAACAGGAAACATAAAATAAACGCGTTAAAACGCGAGTTATGTAGTTGGAGTGAGTGGCTTCCACTAGAATATAATCAGACACGTAATAAATATATGAAAGTAGGAAAAATGTCTTTTATATATTTAGTTTGAAACCATCTGGGAACACAACATTGACAGAACTGAGTTAGTTTTATTTTTTTTTAGGCACTTGAAGTTCTTGAGAACTCATTTGTGAAGCGTACAAAATCTACCAAAATAATTATGGAAGGCAGCGTGTCATTTGTCAGTTTTATGTTTTGGTTCTGAGGCTGTTTTGTTTTAGTATTTAATGCAGCTACATAATAATAATAATAATAAACTTTATTTGTATAGCACCTTTCATACAAGAAATGCAGCTCAAAGTGCTTCACAGCAAGAAAATGACACATAAAACCAGATATAAAGGAACATTTAAAAATATAGAAAAGAAATGGGATGAATAAGAAACATGAAACCGTCAGACAATAATCAGACAACGAAGGTCAGATAACGGCATCAGGTCGACTCACAGTGACGCCAGAGTCCTCCATCAGGCCGACAACAAGAAGTGCAACACATGAAATTGTTGATTTGTCATATAAAAAAACATAAAGGGCACCTGATCCGGAGAAAGAAAACTGGTTAAAATCCTGAAAGGCACCTTTAGAGTCACGTTTTGAGGTTTAACCGTCACCCGAGAGCATTTCAGGGTATCGTCACTGTAACGCTGCAGTTTCCAGTTATATTCGTTATTGTGAAATCTAAAGAGACTTAAAGAGATTCAGTTTACTGTACGATAAATCAAAGCAATATATCCTCGCAGCAGAGGAGCTGAAACTTTGGCATTTTGTAGTCGAAAAACGATTTAAACCGTTAAAGTAGTCGGCGTCTTACTTCTCTCTCTCTCTCTCTCTCTCGATTTAACACGCTCGTTTATCAACCAATCAGAAGGCTTCATATTCACCTGCAGCGTCTCCTCCCGCAGACCTGAAGCTCCACCTGCAGAGCACCGACTACGGCAGCTTCCTGGCGAACGAGGCGTCTCCTCTCACCGTGTCCGTCATCGACGACAAGCTGAAGGAGAAGATGGTGGTGGAGTTTCGCCACATGAGGAACCAGTCGTACGAGCCGCTGGCCAGCTTCATGGACTTCATCACGTACGCGTCACACTTCCTGAACCGTAACGTTCTCGTAATGTCGATTTAAAGGGTCCCGTGGGTTATAAAAACTTTGATTTTTGTTTTGTTTTTTTGTTTGCTGACTTTTTGGAGCGTAAAGCAGCTCTTTAAATACCGCCAACGCGTCAAAACATCGGATCCACGGAGAAACGCGCTCGGTCTGTATTCGGCGGCGCTTCCGTTTGGATTTCAGCAAGTTTGTGATGTCACTGATATCAATGTACCTGAAAGACACGGACACGAAGCACTTTGTTCTTTGTAGAGAAGCTGATGAGAAATACTTCAATGTGAAGCGGCAACTTATCGATTAGTCAATCAAAAAGAAAAATAATCATCAACTATTTTGATAATTGATTAATATTTTCAGGTAATTTTTCGAGCAAAAATGCCCAAAATATCCTCTGATTCAGGGTTTTGTGATTATTTTTTTTCACTGCATCCTGATGTTTTTGTGGGCTAAATGATTAATTCAATTCAACTTAATATTAATTCAAGTAAAAAGCCAATTTAATGTTATTGAAAAAAACATGAATGGATTTAGTCAAGAGCAAGTTTGGAAATTTAAATTTAAAATATGCTTTAAAGGCAGTAATGGATGTATACTACAGTGTAGAATAATTAGCGGTGGAAATTCTTCTGTAGCATCAATACAGTCATTTTAATATAAAAATAAAAGGGCTGCTCACCCAGTGATCCTACCACCAGTTAGATAGCACTGATTTTCTGCCATTGCCATTGCCATGACAACCCCCCTCCTCTAACCTACCCGGCGTCTCCAGGTACAGCTACATGATCGACAACGTCATCCTGCTGATCACGGGCACCCTGCACCAGCGGGCCATCTCCGAGCTGGTGCCCAAGTGCCACCCGCTGGGCAGCTTCGAGCAGATGGAGGCGGTGAACATCGCCCAGACGCCCGCCGAGCTCTACAACGCCATCCTGGTGGACACGCCCCTGGGTACGTACAAAAGACAAAAACAAAGAAGATACCAACGAAACCCAAAACAAGTGAATGGTAACGCCACCGGTTGAACAGCAGATGGCGCCAAAGCGAGAGAAAAGAAAATCACTTTTCTTTTTTTTCTAAACCTTTTTTCTTCTTCTCCTTCCAAGCTGCCTTCTTCCAGGACTGTATATCTGAGCAGGACTTGGACGAAATGAACATTGAAATCATTCGTAACACACTTTACAAGGTAAAGCTCATTATACTGCTGATAAACTTTATTTAGTGACTTTTTTTAAAATGGCTAAGAAGGCCAGATGAACTCAAATGAAGTAAATTTAACAGGGAAGAAAGGGGCAAGCAGTTAATTGATCATTTCAAAGTATTTATTTGAACAGACATTTGAAATTTAAATTTGTCGCATTAAGAGTTTAAAATGCTTTTTTTTTTTTCCCTCTCAGGCTTATCTGGAGGCGTTTTACAAGTTCTGCTCCACCTTGGGAGGAACGACGGCCGACACCATGTGTCCCATTCTGGAGGTGAGTCTCTCCTCTGGTGAAAACACACACACACACACACACACACACACACACACACACACACACACACACACACACACACACACACACACACACTAACAACAACTTTGGTCGGTCACACGTCCTTCACCTTCACTTGTCGCCGCTGCAGTTCGAGGCCGACAGGAGAGCCTTCATCATCACCATCAACTCGTTCGGCACCGAGCTGTCGAAAGAGGACCGCGCCAAGCTCTTCCCCCACTGCGGCAAGCTTTACCCAGAAGGCCTGGCGCAGCTGGCCCGCGCCGACGACTACGAGCAGGTCAAGGCCGTCGCCGACTTCTATCCCGTAAGTCCCCAAAATAAAAAAAACAACAACATCCTGAGCGCTTGAACGTGAAATGTCGCTGGTTTGTGAGACACTTTCTGATAAATTCTATCTTGGATTTTTACTCTGGCATAAAAGCCCGTTTCTCTCGTCTGAACTCAGGAGTACAAGCTGCTGTTTGAAGGCGCCGGCAGCAACCCGGGAGATAAAACGCTGGAGGACCGTTTCTTCGAGCACGAGGTGACACACACACACACACACACACACACACACACACACACACACACACACAATCAAAAAACAAAAAGAAATCTGACTTTCCGAAGTCTTATTTGGACCTAAAAGCTCGTTACACTCGGAACATTTGGAAGAAAGAACAAATCTTCATCGGACGGCGGAAAGTTTGGACTAAAACTGGTTCTCTTTATAAAACATGCTTAAAAACGTGTATTTGTTTAATAGGTACGTTTGCGTATTTGCAGTTTGTTAATGGAGGTTTTTTTTTTCTATTTGCAAACAGATTTGCGGTGTTTGTGAAGCACGTTGTGTTTTTGTTTTGGCTATAAATGACATCCCCCCCCTCTTCCCCCTACCCCCCCCCCCCCCCCTCCTCCTCGCAGGTGAAGCTCAACAAGCTGGCCTTCCTCAACCAGTTCCACTTCAGCGTTTTCTACGCCTACGTGAAGCTGAAGGAGCAGGAGTGCAGGAACATCGTGTGGATCGCCGAGTGCATCGCCCAGCGGCACCGCGCCAAGATCGACAACTACATCCCCATCTTTTAAAAGCCTTCCTCCCTCCTCGCTCTTCTTCTTCCTCCCGTCCTCGTTTGCATTCAGCCCCTCTCTTTTTGTGTCCCGTCTCAGCTCGGTGTGCAAATATGTCCTCCATTCCTCACACGAATTGGTTCTCGATTTCCAATTTAAATCCAGAGACGCACTTCAGCCGGCTTGAGCGGAGGTGTTTCTTTTCTCTCATTTGACTTCCAAATATCCGCCTGTGATTTTCCTCGCAGTTCAGCGTGTTTTTTTTAATTAATTTTTTTATGCCTCACGCCCTCCGTCCGCCTTTTAAAACATCAGCTGGTAAAAAATAAACCAAAGGAAAACAAAAATTAAGAAATTAACCCGACAGAAAATCCTCGGCTTTATTTTTTTTCTCCAAACACTCCAAACATCAGCCGCTGTTTTGAGACAAAACAAAACAAAAACCACCTGACAAAATCAGGAAAAAGATCCTTAAATCTGAACCTCCCCGTGACCTTTGACCCCTCAGCCGGTCCAGGTCGAAGGCGCGCGGACCCGTAAACATTCCTCTGCTCGGCGTCAGTCACCGCCAGGTTCTGTGTAACTTCCATTCATTTTAGTTTAAGTGCTAGCATGTCTGGTAATTGTAATTGCTGTGCCCCCCCCCCCATTAACCTAAGGAGTGAAACGTGTGAGCCCCTCCTGATTTGTTGTCTAACTAGATGGTTGTTGAATATTAATAATACGACGGTTGAGCCGGCGCTTCCGGCCGTCTCCGCTCCCCGTGCGAAGTCTCGAGGGCAAACAAAATGTCGTACGACCGGCGTAATGTTTAAACTATACAAAGATATATAGATATTTAAAGATGACTATATGATTTTGTTTTCTCATGCTGTAAAAAAAAAAGAAGTTGATTTATTACCGTTTTGATCTGTTATTTGTGAAATGTGTGTTGTAAATGTGACAAAAATAATAAACTGCACTCATGCAGGCCCTGAAGAACTGGAAGATGTCGAGCTGTAAATATTCAAGTTTACATTCATGTTAGTGGATTATATTTCATGTGTTCACCATCCTAGCATGTTGGGAGATGCTAACATTTGCTATTTCCTTTATAGGCAGCGTGCAGCAGATGCAGATGGAAATATCAATAATTATGCACAATATTTAGTCATAAACCAAAGTACTGGTCATTTTGACCTGATTAAAAGTCAGAAGAACCCCAAAATTATTTTAAATCATCCTGTGGTGATAGAATTATGATAAAAAGTCAAATTTATGGTGGCGCATCTTCTGGTGACCACGACTGGTAAGAAATGTCCTAATTGAGATTTCCCCCCACAGATTTAAGCCTTAAATCTGAAGCTATTTTCGTCACACAGGAAAACCATTTTATTTTTATTGTCAAAAATACCAAATGTGAACATAAAAATCTAACGACACCCAACAAAAAATAGAAAAAGAAAATAAATACTGTCCAACCAAAAACGCAGTCACAAAACAAACGAGCCAACCAACCCAGTGTCAGCAAAAAGGTAAAAAAATGAAACACCAAAGTATCGTTTACATTTTCTGTTAACTGGTGCCTTCATCATTTCATGCCTTGTTCAAGAGCTTCTTCATTTTAGATGAAGATTCCTTGTCGGTTGTGTTTCAGAAAGTTTGAGCTAAATTTTAAAAACTACCACTGGATTAAAACAACAACAAAAAAAGACAAGAAAATACTTTGTAAAGTTCCACTTAAGTTTTTCCAGAGCTTTCACTTGCATCTCATGGTCTTCTTCTGCAGTGAATTTGCTCAGTTGTTTGATAATAAAGTCTAGAATCAAAAGGTGGTATTCAACTCATTACACTTAAAAAAAAATATTTAGAACCTCATAAAAAAAATTAAGACGTTTTTATTATGTTCACTGCATTCAAAAAAACACAAGTTTAGATTTGTTTGGAGACTTTGACAAACTGCAGGTTTCCTTTGATCACAGGCTGAACTCCGTTAGCTGTGATTGAGTCCAATCAGGCCGTTGAGCTCCAGCTGCTGATTCAGTGGAAGAGTCCGACGGCCCGACGGCTTCTCCTGCTCCTCTCGTCAGGAGGGTTTTCCCGTCGGACCGAGAGGGAAACGAACCTCTGAAAGTCGTCCAGCCACGATGACCTTACGGCTGAAAACCACAGCCGGACTGTTTGACCTGCACTGCTCTGTGGCGCTGACGGACTGGGACATGGACAAGGAGATGAAACTGGCAAAAACCACTGACCAGTTTTATCACGGTGACCGTTTCCTCTTTGTGTGTGTGTGTGTGTGTGTGTGTGTGTTTTTATATATATATGTATATGTGTGTATTTTCATATATATGAAAGTAAAAGGATGATTAACACGGATGATCAATGGAGACAGTTTGTGGTAGAAACAAGTAGATTTTGTTCAATCAGCTGCTTTAAAGTGCACATTTTATAATTGTGTGTGTGTGTGTGTGTGTGTGTGTGTGTGTGTGTGTGTGTCCCTATCTCTGATGACAGATGACAAACTGAATGATCAGTACGTGGTCCAGAGGCCTTCAGCGAGAGCCTCGAGAAGAAAAGACGAATTCATCTGGTACGACAAAATGTCAGGTGAGCTCTGAGAAAAAAAGAAAAGAAAGTCACTATATTTTTTTGATTAAAGATGTTCTTCTTTTTGTCGACAATTTTTTTTTTTTTTTTTTTTTTTTAAATGAACAATGAATGCCTGATTCAGAGTGTTTTTATGAACACGTCACTGAGTCATGTTCCCTCATTATGAGAAATATTTATACTCTTTAGAAAAGGAAACCTGACAGCTGTCTATAATTTGTTTTATGGAAGTTTTTTTGAACCATTTTGTTTATTTGTTTGTTTCCCAGCACAATGCATTGTGTATCCTTTAGACTTACAGGGATAGTTTTTGGTGTTATGCTTATTTGCGTTATTAGATAATCATCAGATGAGTGGATCGGTCCAAGTTAACTTGCATCCTTTTTGATTCGTTACAAAAAAGTAACCAGATTTAATGTTAATTAAAGGTGCTGATCAGCCATTTTTTTTGGAGTCGGGATAACTGCTGCAGTTCATTAGTAAAAACATGCATGTTTTAAATATTTCTTGAATATTAAGAAATATTTAGTTAACAGGCTCTCTGGTTTTATGTTTCTCCTCTCATTAATAAAACAAAAAAAAATTATGCTGGCCTTTCATGCTACATTAAAAGCAGCCATCAAAGCCAAAATCACATTTAAAAAAATTATCTATGCATTGCTTTTGCCGCTGATTTTTCTCCTCAGTAGGAGGCGCTCTCTTCTCGCCAATCCCTCGACAGTTCAGTCCGTGCTGTTAAATGTGATTGCTAGCAGGGATGGCGTCTTACATCTTTCTGAAAATTTGTTTTGGTGACCAAAATAAAACGGCTTCAGTCCCACCTGTGGGTCGCAAAAACCCTATCGGTGTTATTTTTTTTAATCCACCAGACACCTTCGTTAAACCAAACCTGTGGCTGTTGGTGAACCCCAACATCGCCTGCCCGATCCAGTACAGAGAAAATGCAGCCGATGAGCAGACTGAACCGGCCGAAGCTTCTCGACTACTGGAGCCTCCAGAGATCCAACATCCACCTGCAGCTGCGCTTCACATGGTCGCCCTCCATGACACTCCTGTCCAGGGGGAACGACTGCGCTGTGTCGCCTCCTCCACTGACTACACGGTACACACTACTGAGCACTTCCCGTGTGTGTGTGGTGACATGCTTCGACCTACACTCACAGTTAACCTATAGATAGCTACATACAGTGTAAAATGTAATATTTAGTGTATAAATGACCGACAAATTTACCACCAACTGAATGTGGCAAAACTGAGATAATTTCCAAATACAGATCACTAATATCAATTGTACATGGCGTCTTTTACCAGGCAACAACAAGTGGCTAGCAATACCAATAAGCTTCTTCAAATTCCAGTATTTAAAACTGTCATGAATGTAATCTCGCTGTCTTTGACCTTTTTTAGATCAAGAATGAAGACGTCTCCTGTCGACCAGCCAACAACAGACGCAAGGCACGGACCACAAAACCCGGGGTGAGGACGCCAGCTATGACCAGGTTCCAGGGATTTAACCTGCAGAACTTGGAGCGGTTTATGCTCTCTAATGCGGAGATTTCTGTTCTTAAATCTACCCTCTTCTCACTGCAGTAGCTTGTCGAGGTTGGGCGGTGTTGGGGAAAAAAGGTCTCGTCAGCAAATTGTGTGCAGATTAGCTTTTGGTGTCTTTTGTAATTCCAGGACATAAAGACCTCGAACCCAGGATGTTGGCCTCGTCCACCGGTGAACTACTGTATCCTCATTGCCTTAGCGCTGAAGAGCAGCCACACTGGGAGCCTCAAAGTCCAACAGATTTATAACTTTATCAGGTCAGGATCTGATAGTTCGGGATAACGCAAACATCAGGGTTTTGTTTATGTTGGGTTTTGTAAGTCAGGCATTTCTGAAGCTGCTGAAAGGTTGGAAAAAGAAATTGTGTATTCTGAAATATCAGAGAGAAAACTTAAAGGCTCTCTGGGTAATTTCCAAATGTTGCATTGGAAGAATGCAACATTTACGAAAGACGCCATGTACAACATTGGAAGAACATGCAACATGCGACAAACCCCCAAAAAACTTCTTTTGGGATTTCAACCATAAACAAATTACAAAAAATTAATATAACCTCCATAAATTTCCTGACCAGCTGTTCCGAAGCTCGGTTCTGGTTTGGCTTTGGCCATCGCCATCTTGGCAGTGTCTGACTCCGCCCATTTATGGAATTAGCCAGGAGTAAGGCGGTGTGCGGGTGGAGCTGTTAACCGGCCTCAACAGAATTTAAATGGGGGAGTTGTAACAAAATTTGCACTCTCGTCTAGTCGTCATCAACGAGAAAATGAGCTATGGAGACCGAAACAGGGTCATTTTAACCAGCCGGCCTCTAGTGGCCGTTCGAGGAACTGCAGCACTTCAGCGTAAGCTTAGATTTTCTACCACAGAGGTTGACGTTTGGTTTGAGCTCCCTCGTATCCCTTCCCGTCCTTCCCCAGAGAGCACTTCCCCTTCTTTCAGACGGCTCCCGACGGCTGGAAGAACACCATCCGACACAACTTGTGCTTCAACAGCAGCTTCCGCAAAACCTGCAACATGCTGTGCAGAGATGGCAAGAGGAAGTCGTGCTTCTGGCACCTGACGCTGGACGGCCAACGGCGGCTAAAGGACGAGATCCACGTGCTGTCGGGAGAATCCTTAAAGCAGCTGGAGAGGAGCATGGCCCACCCAGGTGAATGAGAGTTTAAACAGCGAGCTTAACACACTAACACTATTAGGAATATTTGAAGAAAGCAGTTGGTACTAATTATTAAGTAAACATTTTTTTGTTGAATAACTTGGTACTTGCTGGTTTTTGAATATAGGACAAGGCAAATTAGTTTTATTTTTTTACTGTAGTTCATCATAAAACTGGACAAACAAAATGAGTCCCGATACAAACTGTTGGGTGTTGATCTGTGATTACCAAGACCTGTTTTCTTTTTGTTTCAGATACAATTTGGAGTTTACTTGCAAAGTGATTGCAGTTATGAAGTGCATCCAACGGTTTGACTCATTGCAAAAAAAAAGGAAATACACAGCATGCAAAAAAGTTGATTTAAAAGTACATTCAGGTGAAATTAGTTGAAATAACATCAAATAAATAATTTAATTTTGTGTATGATTAAGATTGTCAGGCCAAACATGTATTCATTATGGGGGGCGAGGGAGATCAGGTGTGCATATTTGTGATTGGTCAGATGACGCAAGCCCCGCCCCTTTTATGGGAACACGCTCGTAGCTGGATTACAAAGCACTGGGTTTATTTATTATTAATTTTTTTTTATAGAGTTGATAACCATCATTTTGTGTGTCCGTTTAGCGCGATCTCCTTTGTCAGGTTTAGTTAAACCAGATAATGGAAAGACATCCAGAGTTTAGGCTTTGTAGTGCAGGCATGAGGTGTTGAACAATTAATCTAATTTACGATGTGATGAAACTAATTAACAGGAAAACTGCTTGGTCAGGTAGGGATGAGGACTTTGGTTAAAATAAACAATTAACAACAACTGCTGTGTTTTAAACGGGGAAACGAACATCTGTGTGTAGTGTTTTAGTTAATCCATCCATCGACCCCGACCTCCTCCCTCTGTGGAGTTAAATCTTGTCGGAACAACCGTCGGCCTTCAACGTGTCGCGCAAGTAAACAACTTGTAAACGGTTTCCTTCACACGAATCTCTCGTGCTTTTAGATAGGCTAGCTTGGTTACCCTGACATAGTAGCTTAGGTGAGTGCTAATGCCAAGAAAACATGGCTGCCAGGCAGCTGCCGTTTTAAGACGCACATTACCGAAGCGTTAATAAACGCACACCCTTTTATTCAAGGTAGCAAACAAACCACACGAAAAAACACAGAGCTGTTCTGCCAAAAACATTTTGACAAACCTTGCTGCAATGTAATGTGATCTGATAAGACACATCCTGCAACATAATATTAACCTTGTGATTATGAAGATGGATATAATAGCTTCATTCAGCGTTTCATAAATCGGCCTTTCAAGATTGTGTTTTATGTCCCCTGTATTTTTATGCACTGCCATTTTCACATAAACATTTTCTTTTATGGTTTCATCCAGTTGAATCCTGTTTGTAAATGGCTGGCTACGATATATGATCTGTGACAACAAAGTGCTGGGGATTTTTCAAGCCTGTGCCCAAGAAGGGCCCTTCATTTGCCAACAATCAAATCCTTTCTGAATATCCATTGACAGGCTGCTGATTGTTTGTGTAAATCTGTCTACAAGTCAAATTATTGCTTCGTCTCAAATGCGAGATTCAAAGTCAGGAGACGTGCATCGGCAGCGGGTGTTTCCTCTCCGACCACTTCACAGCAGAGCAAATGCAGCCGGACAGGTAACTGCACCAATTTGTTCACACTTTTACACTTTAGTCAAGTTTGTGTGATTATTACTTTTTGTTTTGGTTTTGTTTTTTCATTTCCTTACAATTACAAATTAGTTTAGCATCACAAGTTAATGTGAAGACATTAGCAGCTGAATTCACCTGCTTGCATGATTTAAAAGAAAAATGTTTTATGCCGACTGCACATCGTGGCTCAACATAATGCTTTCTGTACAACAGAGTCTTGATGATGGCAGTGATGAAGAGCAGGCTCCCTGGACCCTTCGTCCTCCTCCTCATCCTCCTCGGCAGCAGTGCCGTCTCTGGGCTGGGATCAGTGTTGTCAAAATATTTCTGGTCCAGTCGAGCTTTTTTAACCTGGCAGGGAGCCCAAGACCGCTGCAGGAGGTGGGGATTTCCTTTTTTTAAAAAAAATTATTGTTATTATCAATAGCTATTAGAGGTTATCATAATTTAGAATTGTTTGATCATGTCAAAGTAAGGCTTGAAAGTAACATTGAGAATAAAAGGAAAAATCAAAAGGTTTTTAGCAGGGTAACTGAGAGCTGATGCTGATGGGAATGACTTTAGTTTTGTAGATTTACTCATTAAACTGAATCTGGTTACTGTTAATCAAGCGGTGGCTTTCCAATACACTCTTGTGTACGGTAGCAGACGTGTGGTCATTCTAAGGCACGTTTTAACATGATAGTATTTTTGTTGTTTTTTAATTTATTTTTGGTCAAATGAGACCCATCTGGCAGCAGCCTTTTTAGAAATGTAATAATTGTTGTAATTGACTTTACTGTTGTAAAGCTACAGTTTCTCAACAATTATTGGATGGATTCAGAGGACGTTTATGGGCTCCTGATGATGTTACCTCCTGACTCGAGTAATCTTATGATTTTTTTGCTTATTTCTTTGTTTAATCACATGACCAACATTTTATTGTGTTGTTTTATGACCAAATATGGTTGCCAAATCAAATTCCCATCAGGCTCAGCTGTGTTTAGCTCATGATAGCATATCTAATTGTGACAAAGTACATGAGGTATGTGATTTTATACCAAAGCTTCAGCTCACGTAGAGAAAATAAAAACATTAATGCGGAGCAGTCTGAAATGCTCATTAAAATAACACATGAATCCAACATGCATATCATTTTCATGATATTTTACTCAATTTTTTCCCCCATCATTGGAGACTTTGACATCTTGTTGACTAGAAAAACGCTGCCACCTAATATTTACTCTAATAGTAGCAGATGGAAGTGTGCATTCATTCTCATTTTCTTTTAAAGACTTTATGAAAATTCATTTTTAATTTCTGCCAAAGAACGAGGTAGCTGAGGTAAAAAAAAAAATTCCCCTCGGGGATTAATAAAGTAAATACCTACCTACCTAGCTGAGGTGGCTGCGCTAAAAGCCAAAAGTCGGCATGTCTGCAATGTCAAAGTTTCTCACCTGATCTACATTTGGACTGCAGCATGTTACTTCTTGTTGTCTTCTGTGCTTTTTGAAATTGGAGTCCAAGAACTTTAGCTAAAAAAACCAAACTATTTAAGCTATTTTCCATTTATAGCAAAATTAGCAAAATCTCCAATCACAAAAATGTCGTTTTGTTTTCACTTGTATTCTGACAGAAAACTGGTGCAAATGAAACTGTTTGAACTTTTGTCCAAACAGCCACCATGCCAGTTTGGCCACCTACTTCGAACAGTCTGAGATTCAGGATCGTGTGTACAAGCATGAGGCATGGGTCGGTTTGCACAAAGAAACGCCCCACTCTGATTCATCTGGGTGGAGTTGGATCAATACAGATGGATTCTCAAAGTTCTACGAACACTGGGGGAACAACCAACCAGACTCCAACGATAGATGTGCTTCCTTCTCTTACAACACCTTAAAGTAATGTGAAACTGTTCTTTACTCCTTTTAAAGATTTCAGCAGTGTTTTTGTCGAGCAGATTTCAATTAAAATTACACTTAACTGCTAAACATGTTTCCTGAACCTGTTGTGGAGTTTTATATCTTGTAATATTAATCCATTGGGCTCCATTATACCACAGAGTCGTGACTGAAGTTAAGTCTTTTAGATTGTGAGTATGGATGCTGAGAGAGCTCGACAATGAACTCGAGTGCACTTCAATGTACCAAATCAGGAATTCATAATAACTGAATTGTAGTGTCAATCAAGCCCGACGTCAACTGTTTGGTTTGCGAGCTGCCGTCTGAAGCCTCGAGTTCGGGATTTCGGTCGTTTCCATTTTGCTATCTTGGAGCCAAATGTGATCCTATTTAGACTATGACCCCGCCTTCCTATCTGAAACCACAGGCCTGTCAATCAAGCAGACACGCCACCAAACATACCACTTTTTGAGGTCTAATTTATAACTAATGACGGGATTATTTTCAGATGGACCACCAGAAAGCGATTTCGAAGTATTCACTTTAGTGAATGACATCTAAAAGATTTACGTACTATTACTACGGCAACCACAAGGGTCTGAACCATTGACTGGATATAAAAGTGTTCGTAGCTTCCGGGTCTGAAAATGAGGCTGATGCGGAGGTGCCTTAAACTGTAATACCTCCGAGGGCCACTAGAGGTCAACTCCAGAAAGCATCCGGCTCCATAGACTCCCATTCAACTTCTCTCATCAAATTCTCAGTCGATAAAAATGTCTCAACGAGTTATCTCTGTGTTTTTAGCTAAATTCACTCCTTCTTATTAGTTTTCTGGAGGTCCATCTGAAAATAATCCATCATTCATTAGAAAATAAGCTTCAAAAAGACCTGTTTTTGGGGGCGAGTCTCTTTGATTGACAGGCCTGTGGTGCGGTTAGGTTACAGCTATCCAATCAGATCGAGTCAGCTCCCCCTAGCCCCTACCCCCTACTCCCACCGGTTCTCCCAAATATGGTCACTTCCAGCTCCAAACTAGAAAGATGGCGCCGGCCCAATTCCAAACTCGCGGCTTCATTACGGACGTTCACAAACCAACGGGTGACCTAATGATGTTGATTATTGCTTGTTTAGAAATCAATGGTTGTGTTACGAATATATGCATATTAAACCATGTCACTTGCATGTTTAATCTGTTTTATAGGCTAGGAAGGATATATTGTTTTTAACACAATCAACTGTAAAGACTTCTGAATATTTATTTTTGCTAAAATGGAAATATTGCAATTTAACCATCAAATTCTTCTTTTATTGTTCCAATTTCTCCCGAAAGATTTTATGGCCACGGATGTGATCATTTGTATTACTTCATCTGTCGAACGGCACCTCCGGACGGTTTTAAGTACAAATTCATACTTCAGGCAAAGACGTGGTCTGAAGCCCAACAGTACTGCAAGGACAACTATCATGATCTGGCAGTTTTCCAAAGCGTTGAGCGCACAGATGTCATTCCTGAGGACTTTCTGTTATGGATTGGACTGCACAGAGAAGGTAAAGACTCACACAGCTGTCGCGCTTTTATAAACTATTCTGATGTAGTCAAGTAACCCATTCATTTGTACTTTTTTTTTTCTTTCTTTTGAAGATGGCATGAAGTCGATTCGGTCACCATAAGTGGCTAAACATGAGCATTCTCCTGGAGAAAAAAATCTGCCCCAAGCAATCACAACAATGAAACTCTCTTGCTGTCACCCTCATGATTAACACTTTTAAACAACTTTGAAGACTTCCTTTTATTTTTTTTTTTTAGAAAACTGACATGCAATTTACTCACAGAGAAGAAAAAGGAGTAAAGACTCACTTTATTTCAAACGTAGAATTTGCTAAATTTTCCTTGGGTTGGTCCTCGGTTGATAGTTGATTTTCTTCGAGACGGTAAACAGATTTTTTTTCACCTCGTCTGTTTTGCTCAACACCTGCAGGGACAACGTGGAAGTGGGCCGCGGGCGCGTCGGACCACAGGCAATGGGCGCCGAGCAACAACAGCAACAACGGCGACTGCGTCACCATCTCCTTGACCGACAAAGACATGGCTACCGAAGACTGCTCCTCCCGACTTCCCTTCGTCTGCATGAAGGACAACCTGGTGCTGGTGAAGGAGAACAAGACGTGGGAGGAGGCGCTGGAACACTGCCGAAGCATCACCGACGGCGAACGTCGCCACGAGCTGCTCAGCGTGCAGCCGGGACAAGATCAGCGCTACGTGATGTACAAGGTTACGGAGGCCGACACTGAGGAGGTGGGTTCTTCCTCTGTAACCATGCTATGTTTTATTCTCGGCTAGATGACCATAGCTGACGGGGGTTTTACACTTTTTATGACTTGGACCTCCAACAGGTGTTCCGGTCTGAGCCCTTCGGCCCAACCCACGTAGCCTACGAATGTTAAACCTTCATCATTAACGATACAGATAGTTAGAATTGCAGTCGGTGGTGACTCATGACCAGTTTTATCGTTCTTATTAACTTTTAAAAAAAATAGCGTTTTATGGGTAAAATGCCTTCTGGGCTACGGGAGATATATATATTTTGCATTTTTATTTTTAATTACCAATACAGATAGCTAGAATTGCAATTGTTGGTGAACTATAAATAGATTCATCGCGCTTTGTATCTTTTTAAAAAATAGCATTTTATAGGTAAAATGCTTTCTAGGCTGTGGGAGATAATTTAGTTTTTTGTTTTTTTAAAAATTTAATTACCAATGCAAATTGTTAGAATTTAAATTGTTGGTCTTTAGAATTTGTGTTTTTTGGGTAAAATGCTTTCTGGGGGAGATGTTTTTGCTGCAGTGCTGTGATTGGCCACTAGGGGCCAAAACGGACTCACTGCTTTGTAATCTCTGTGAATTCACCCTAAAGGCGGGTTCACCGGTTGTTTCTTTCCCCTGCAGGTGTGGGTGGGCCTGCGTTTCCTGGCCGGGGATTGGCTGTGGGTGAACGGGGCGGACATGTTGTACCCCGGCCTGCCCCTCTGCCCGCTCCATGGGCAGTCCTGCGGAGTCTTATCCAAGAACAACTCTGTCAGCGTGGAGACCAGAGACTGTATGGAGAGAAGAAACTTTCTGTGTTACACTTTGTAACACAGTTGACATGAAGCTTTTGGTTCATTAGATGCTAGATATAAACTTTGTGAAAGGGGCTTTTGAGTTATTTATCTCTAACAAGCAAACTTAACTATATTTACGAAATGGGTCTCCTATAGACTGTGTCAGCTAAGAATGTATTAGTAAAAGTTTTGCTCGACTGTGTAGTCATTTAAAACCAAGAGATCAACTGTAATCAAATCTCTTTATGTATGCTTAGATCACAAAAAAAAAAAATCAATAAAAGAAAATTTGAAATGCTATTTGATTTGTAAATATCGTAATAGCATCTTCTAACTCCTATAATTGTTTCCTCTAAGCTGGTTGTGGTTACCAACATTAGAATTGTAATTGAAAACTAATAAAATAAAAAATAGATATGATTTTTTTTTTTTATCTTGCCCCTACTAATACCCCAGATTACAATGACAACATTAAACTAATGGAAATTAAACTAAAACTAAGCATTTAAAAAAATAAATACAAATATTTGTCACGTCAGTGAGCATTTGCTATATCTATATGTATATTATATGTGGTTAATGGTCAGCGCTTGTATAGTGCTTTATCGGTCTCAAAGCGCTTTTCCATTGTTTTCGATTCACACAGTGAATGTATGCCATTGGGGGAAACTTGGGGTTCAGTGTCTTGCCCAAAGGACACTCAGGCATGTGGACAGGAGGAGGCGGGGATCGAACCGCCAACCTTTCGATTAGTGGGCAACTTGCTCTCCGATCTGAGCCGCAACCTCCCCATGTACATGAAGCATTAGCTTCACTGCGTTGCCGTATATAGCAAGTCAGCAAGTTTAACGCTAGCGAAGTAGCTAATGTGGTAAAGTTAACATCATAAATATTCAAATAATAAATAAAACATGAGCTTGCACTGCTGTGTTACCCTTATTAAAATATATATATGTATATATGTATGTATGTATGTATGTATGTATGTGTATATATATATATATGTATATATATATATATACACATATATATATACACATATATATATATATATATATTTCTTAATATATATCATTGCATCAAACGCGAACGTTAAAAAGATGACAAAAAAAGACAAAAAAAATTGCTAAATCGTTCATTCTGGCTCCTTAGTCTAATTTAAATGTTTAGCAAAGACATTAAAGACACGATTTTAAAAATTAAAATAAAAAAATAAAAATGAAAAGCATTTTTACAAGAACTGTTATTGTTGTTGTTGTGAGAAATCCATAAACTTGAAAATTACAGTTGTGAGTTGGGGGAGTGAGTATCAGCATTGGTAGGCTCACACACACACACACACACACACACACACACACACACACACACACACACACACACACACACACACACACACACACACACACACACACACACACACACACACACACACACACACACAGAAAACGGCAGAGTCCTGAGCGGCGGCTGCCATTTGTCTTGGGAGTGAAACGAATGAGATCTTGGTTTCTAATTTTGGAAATGGATTTAAAAAAAAAAAATAAGTCAAATCTGAGGAGATCTGGAATGTATTTAAAAAGCTGCACGACGGATGTCGGAGTTCGTTGTGATTGGAGTTTTTCTGTTCTTTAACAGCTAATCCC